>NW_010312816.1:0-4178 GCF_000700745.2 Antrostomus carolinensis
GAAAAAGCAAAACTGATGCTTTTCTCAAAAAGTCTTCTCCAATTCATCTAAGAGATACTTAAAATCTGCAAACTGTTCAAGTTTTATCTAAGAAGTAACAGAGGCTCTACACTGTGTTCTTTTGTGTAAGTTTAGAAAGGCAAATGAAACACTCCTGCAAAAAATGCTGTTTGCCATTTAATTTCTTTTTCTAGCAGTATTTACCTGTGTCCTTCATATTACCACAATTCAGATGTTTAAAAAGGATTCTTCAAAACAAAGCACTGATTTTATAACATAAAAGTCTTGCTGGGGGTAACACTCTTCCCCTAGCTTTAAGTACAGAGTCATCTCCTTAAATCATACCCTGCAAATGAGAAAAAGGTGGAGTCCAAGGTCTTGAGAGAAAAGAAAAAACAACTTGAAATAGAGAGGACATTAATTATTGTCAGAAATTATCAGTTTTTACACACAGTGCTTCCCCTACCATATCCTTCTTGTTTCATGGCTGTCACATCAGTTTCAACATCCAAGAAGAAGTCAGGCATCAGGGGGTGACCTAAAAAAGAAGGAAAAATATAACAGAAAGTCCAAGTCAAGCTGGACAGCACAAACAGGAATCCATTTCCTATATAACTTTAGCAAAGTTTAGAAATAAATAAACTACAATTTGAAGGAAAGACATAGCATGAAATAAAATCTGATCTAGAAGCGTCTTGAAGTTGCAATGAAAAACATTTTTGGGGAAAAAAATATCTATCTCACTAGCTGGAAAATAGTAATATATACTTCTACAGTGCAGGTATATTTTCTTTTCATTAAAGTATTTTGGTTTTAATTTAATAGGCAGTTGATTAGAATCTCAGTGGACTCGTTTGTGCTTTCCAGGAAGGCATGTTCTGAGAGCTGAGGCAAAGCAACTTTTTACAGGCTAATTTAAGAGCCCCTAGAAACAAAAGTGTATTAATATTCTTCATATAACGTTCCCTCCTTCCTGAACTTATCTCTCAACTCAAAGATCTGTTTTACCTGGTGCAATTGCATAGGCATCAAAATCCTTCACTCCTTCTTCTCTCAGCAGAACTTCATCAATAATGAAGTTTCCAGTGAAACTTTTTGGTTTTGTTAAAATGCAATATGCAGCATCTGCAAGGATGTCCGTTTTCCTGCACTGCTTTTCTATTCCAGATCCTCCCAGCATATCCATAGCAGCTGTATGTATGGCTAGAAAGTTTGGAGGGTAAGAGAAAACAAAGCTTAAACCAACAACATGAAATTCCCATTTCTCTGGCAAGTACACAAACTTTGTTTTCCTTCATGCAAAAAGGAAGGCAAAGCTATGAAATAGTACCAGTCAACAAATAATTCTCTACAAGCACCAGTAAAAACCAGGAAACTATGAGAGGAATCAAAAAGTGGAATACTGGGTAAAACTTTTTATGATATTCACATCCCTCTATCAGTGCTCCCCTCCAACCAACCCCTGCCTGGATTTCCTCCAGGTTATTCAGGACATGAAAATCTAACAGGACAATTATTTTTCCTCAAAGTGTATGTCTGATGTATGATACATCAGTCATGAAGTATTTTCTTTGGTGATGACCACACTTAACATCTTGATGCTGAATTTTAGCCTTGTAATGACTCCCACAAGATACCAAAGCATCTCTCCTGAGGTGATGAGAAACCAAACAGCAAAAACTCAAGTAACTTGTTCAACATTGCACAGAAAGGCCCTGTTAGACCCCAAAATAAAATCCAGATCTCCTAAGTTTATTGTTGTTTTATTAACCAATTCCATTCCATTAGTCATCTTTATGCTTCCTCCAAGGGAGCTACTAACACTGTGACACACTCCAGTCTAAGTCTGTGATTTGCTCCTCCAGATTGAGGTATCCATTTCACTTTTCTTTCATCCTTTTTGACAGAGAGGCTGTTTGGTTGTAGCTTTTGGCATTTGCCATGTTAGTGTCTTCTCCTCATGCAGTTCTGCTTCACGAATTTTTCCCATCTGCTGCTGAAGACCCAATGCTCTGCCCCTATGTTTTGATACAGATTCACAAATCCTCTCCTACACCTGGAGCTGGCACTTCCTGCAGGTGGAAGGATAAACCTGATGTTAAAATCACTTTTGTCCTCCTTTCAGTGTTTCCTTTCCACACAAAGTTACAGCAGCTTCGATGCAGACATGATCCCAGCATCCCTTAAAAAGCAAAGAACAGGCGCTGTGAAGGGCACAACTACCTGAGCTGGATCATTCGCCCTCCAAAGCAGGAACTGAGAAAAAGGACGGCAGCCTTCAACGCTGGGCAGGGAGGTCCTGTCAAACTGCTCTCTAGGGAAATGGAAGAGTGGGCAGATGTCCTTGTAGACTCCCTTATCTTACTCTTCTGTGGTAAGGACTAGCCCCTACTTTTCATTTACCTTTGACCAACCTCAGCTTCTTTTTTTCAAATCAACTGAACTGCTATAAATTCGCACTTAAATAAAAACCATCAAATATATATACTGTACATACACCTACGTCTCCCTAGGTCCTTTCCTCATATTTAAGCATAGGAAATAATAAATTTGCCTTTCTTTGGTCCTCTGAGATGTGATCTGTCCTGCAAGATTTTTATTTTTTTTTAAAAATAACTATGAACAGTTCAGAGAATATTTCTGTCAAACGCTCTGATGACATTTACCAGGTTCTGCTGACCCGAATATATTCCACTGTTCCGAGGATTCATTAACCTGTTCATTTGTCCTGGCCCACGCTTCTGCCACTTCTCTGTTAGTGTCAATTATTATTCTGTCTGAGCACACTAAGCCTATGTGCATGGACTGAAGCAAGAGGGTTTTTAACAGGTACTGCCTCACAGTCTGGCCACACATTGTTCCACTTATTTCATATAAAGAGCTGCTGTTTTTCCTCTAATGCACATGAAGAGTGTTCCAGTTCTGTCCCAGGATACCTCTATTATTCACAGGCAATCTTAGTGAGAGGACTGTCCCTTGCCCTTCTGGTAGGCTTCCTCTTTCACTTTTAGATAAATGGAGAGCTCCTGGAGTCTTATTACCAGCATTAATTCACGTGTTTGAAGAGCTGGATTAATGAACAGATACTGGCACCCATACTAGCACTGAGGCTAATCACATTTGTATGAAATTATAGTGGATTTCTTAATTAAGAACTTTGCAACTGTATTTTAGATATTGTAGAAGTATGTAGCTCTATCTCTCTGGTGACCACATGAAAGTAGTTAAATTTTTCACTTTTGGAAGATAAACATTTAAAAAGAACATTTTTTTGTACTGGAGAATTTGCACATTATTATCCTCTTTTATACTTGAAGGCACATGAGCTTTCATGAAGGCATCACTGATTTATACAAACTTCGAGGGCTCATCTAATGTTTCTAACAGTCAAACTAAATGAGCAAGGATTCAGTAAATAGAAAGCTCTGCCTGCGTATCTCTGATTTTATAGAAAGCTTAATTACTTTTCAAATTACTCTGCAGCATCTCACAGAAAGAAATCTTTATTTAAAAAAGCATTTATTAGAACACACTGCTCTTCCTGCACTTCCAAGCTCATGTTCTGCAGGTTCCTGGGGGAAGAGATATTAACTGCACTCTATAACAAGTGCCAGCTTCTGTAGTGTTATCCTCTTACTGATTTTAGCAGGTACAAATATGTTACCAAAGACTTAGTGGCACTCTAATACACAAGACACTACTTTCTTTGGTTCAGGTTTCCCCACAAAAAGAATGTCAGATTTCGTAGAATCACATAGGATGGCAAAGACCTTTAAGATCATCGAGTCCAATCATTAACCTCACACTGACAAGTCCCTGACTAACCCATGTCCCTCAGCACTGTGTCTACACAACTCTTCAAACCCTCCAGGGATGGGGACTCCCATAAGAGAACTTCCCTGGTCCTGCTGGCCACACTGTTCCTGACCCAGGCCAGGATGCCCTTGGCCTTCTTGGCCACCTGGGCACTCTGCTGGCTCACGTTCAGCTGCTGTCAGTCAACACCCCCAGGTCCCTCTCTGCCCAGGAGCTCTCCCCCCACTCCTCCCCAAGCCTGGAGCTGCTGGGGTTGTTGTGGCCAAGGTGCAGAACCTGGCATTTGGCCTCATTGAAACTCACACAATTGGTACCGGCCCATTGATCTCGTCTGTCCAGATCCCTCTGCAAAGCCTTCCTAC
>NW_010312817.1:0-10656 GCF_000700745.2 Antrostomus carolinensis
GTTGTGACCCAAGTGTAGGAGAAGGCACCCTGGCATTTGGCCTTATTGAACCTCATGCCATTGGCCTCAGCCCATCAATGCAGCCTGTCCAGCTCCCTCTGAATAGCTTTCCTACCTTCCAGCAGATCAACACTCCCATCCAGGTTGGTGTCCTCTGCAAACTTACTCGTATGACTTCCTCGTACACAACCACACCACACTATACAACAGAGACAAAATGGCTATTGCCCCGCTGTCCCCATCCCACCCAGACAGACTGCAGTAGAGTACACGAAGATACCCAACATCTTCCTCACACTGCACAGAGAAGAGATTCCAGGTGGAAGAGAACAAGACTCATGGCCTACCACAGGACATTTCTACCATCTCAAATTGTTTCATTCCTGACTGCCCTGGTCTAGTCTGCTTTATGCCACACGGCACAGTGGTGTGCTGGTAAGCAAAGCTCAGACAAGGTCAAAATAAAAACCAGCGGTGTAGGGGAGGTAAATGGTAATGAATGGTAGCACAATTTTCAAAGTCATCATCATCATCATCATCATCATCATAGAATGGTTTGGGTTAGAAGGGACCTTAAAGCTCATCCAGTTCCAACCCCCCTGCCATCAGCAGGGACAGTGGAAGGCCACTAGATCAGGTTGCTCAAAGCCTCATCTAAAAACATCAAAGTTTTATATTTTTGGAAAAGGACTGTTTCCTTTAAATCTTTACACACTAGAGGAAGCTGTAATGGACTATCAAAATATAAACTCCAGTAAGAACTTTTCTCCCGAGAGCACAAAGTAACTGCTGCCAGGACATTGCATAACCAGGCAAAAAATGAAACAAGCTACTAAAAGAGGTTAGTCTCCCAACCGCTCATATTTTAAATAAGAAAAGAGCAAGGGGAAAATAGAAAAGCAAAGGTTATTTATCTAGTAGGACCTTTAAATATGAAACCTTAATATTAAAATATGGAAAGTGCCTACTACAAAGTGATTTCTTGTACATGAGCCACATCCGAAGAAGGATGGCCTATTAAGCAGTCAAGCTCAAATGCAATCTACTCTCAAATGTCATCTGTATAGTAGTGTCCTCCCACCAGGTCTATTCCCTACAAACAGCCACAGTTTAATCTATTAAATATAATGATAAAAATAGCCAGTGAAGGTTTATCACTCCTTTTTGTCCTAGGAAGGCCATGAAATTAAGAAAGAGGCAGTAAAAGTTTCCCCTTGACTGTAAGTCATCAAAATAATTTACTGCTGGTTTAATTTCTGCAGATCTACAAACAATGAGATTACGCAGTGACAATTCAGGGCATAATCACAGTCCAACAATTAAGCCTTACAGGAAGAAAATTTGGTCCTCAGCAACTTCTATTGGTTATGAATAAATATAATCCCTCAATTTGTAAGGCTGGCAGTTAGGAACAAAATTAAAATGCTACGGTTTTGCTCATTTTAATTGGCTCCTTCTTGTGGTCCAGAACCAGTAAAAGAAAGAAAAGTGCTCTATTTCTGCATTTTTTTAGCATCACTTCTATGGAAATCCAGTTTCTACTAAAGTAGGACTATGGCACTGTCCAAAAGCCAAGCAGCCCTGCCTTTTGCAGAACCCCCTATGAAAAAATTAAACAAGCATCAATCATTTTCAAAATCCTTCCTCTCAATCAGCACAGGCTGGTGAGAATGATATGTCCAAAACTGTCAAGGAAATATCAGAGATAATAGATACACTCTGCAACATAAAAAGGAAATGTCCAGTTCTGGGCTCCCCAGTTCAAGAGAGACAGGGAACTTCTGGAGAGAGTCCAGCGGAGGCTACAAAGATGACAAGGGGCCTGGAGCATCTCCCGTATGAGGAGAGGCTGAGAGAGCTGGGACTGTTCAGCCAGGAGAAGAGCAGACTGAGAGAGGATCTGATCAATGTCTATAAATATCTAAAGGGTGGGTGTCAAGAGGAAGGGGCCAGACTCTTTCCAGTGGTGCCCAGTGACAGGACAAGGGGCAATGGGCACAAGCTGGAACACAGGAGGTTCCACTTGAAGATGAGGAAAAATTGACAGAGCACTGGAACAGGCTGCCCAGAGAGGTTGTAGAGTCTCCATCTCCGGAGATGTTCAAAACCCGCCTGGACGCTTTCCTGTGCAACCTGCTGTAGGGAACCTGCTGTGGCAGGGGGGTTGGACTGGATGATCTCCTGAGGTCCCTTCCATCCCCCACCATTCCTGGATTCTGTGTGATTCTGTGAAATGATGGGAGAAACCAAGCAAAGGGTCAAAACCTGCAGCACTTTCAGGATTCTCACAACAAAAAGAGATCAAGCCATTCCATTCCCAGTGACTCCAGCTCAGGTCTTTCTCTCATCAAACCTGTGAAAACCACAATCCAGTGTCATCATCACAAGCCAAACCACACAGTGCACTGTCTGAAACCAGGTGTTTTGTTTTTTTTTCTTTTTTCTCCAAAATAATAAATTATACTATTTTTTCCTCTTATTGCTTGTGCCTTTAGTGTACTTATTTTAATTCTTCTCTCCACTCTGGAAAGCTAAAGAAAAGTTTTTGATAAAAATAGGCAAGATCTTCTAATATCTACACAATTCCAGAAGCTTTGCTTGAAAGAGAAAATAACTATGTCCTTATGGTCACTACAGAACTGCCAGGGTGCAATATGTCCCTAGGAGAGGCACGGGTTCCTTTTCAGATCATATAATTTGTAGAGACAGAAACAAATCATCTGGCAGCAAGGCAAGGAAAAATCAGATTCATCTCTTACACTAATCACAAGAGACAAAGAGTTCCTTTCGTAAAAGCTTACTGATACTGTTTTGTTCCTGTACCAAACACCATTCAAAGTTCAAGTGCAAATAAATATTTGACAGCTCAGCTGCTGTTCGACACTTGCAGTAAATGTAATGGATTCAAAACCAGAAAAGAGGGGAAAAAAAACCCCCAAAAGATACATAAATACATAGATTAAAAAAAAAAAAAAAAGATACATAGATTTTAAAAAAAGAAACACAGATTTTTTAAAAATACATAAATATATAGATTAAAAAAAAAAAAAAAAGATACATAGATTTTAAAAAAAGAAACACAGATTTTTTAAAAATACATAAATACATAGATTAAAAAAACTACATAGATTAAAAAAACAAAACATATGCAACCAATTCGCAAGACAAAATAGATTCTTACTTACAGATGTGAGATGTGAATATCACATCTCTGACAATTCACCCTTGAAGCAACTTACACAGAGTACCAACTTACACGGAGTACCAACTTACACGGAGTACCAACTTACACAGACTACCACGTTTCACTGTGTATTTCACCACACTCTCTTAATAAAAAAATGAAGTGCTTCCAATTTTAGGTTTCAGCCAAGAACTCCTCCTGCAGCAATTTGACGTGACCTTTGGAAATAATAGATTTTAACTGGTTTGACCTTTCCTTTCTAAAGTCTTCATATTGGATTATGTTTTCTGATTCCTGAGAGGGAAGAAAAATTTCTGGAAGCAGGGGAATTGCCATTTTGATGCTCTGCTAGGGAAAAAAGATTACGTTGAAGAAGCAGAATAAAGAAGTTCTTTGGAATTTTATTTAAAATTATATACCAACAAAAACGACAAAATTAATTTGGGGCCAGTCCTGTTTAACATCTTTATCAATGATCTGGATGAGGGGATCAAGTGCACCCTCAGTCAGTTCACAGATGACACCATCTGTTGATCTGCTGGAGGGTAGGAAAGCTCTGCAGATGGATCTGGACAGGCTGGATTGATGGGCAGCAACCAACTCTATGGGGTTCAACAAGGCCAAGCGTTGGGTCCTGCACCAGGGTCACAACAACCCCATGTAACACTACAGACTTGGGGAGGAGTGGCTGGAGAGCTGCCTGGCAGAAAAGGAACTGGGGGTGTTGGTCAACAGCAGCTGAACATGAGTCAGCAGAGTGCCCAGGTGGTCAAGAATGACAACAGCATCCTGGCCTGGATCAGAAACAGCGTGCCCAGCAGGACCAGAGCCGTGACCCTTCCTCTGTCCTGGGCACTAGTGAGGCCACAACTCGAGTGCTGGTTTCAGTGTTGGGCCCCTCATTCCAAGAAGGACATGGAGGTGCTGGAGCATGTCCAGAGAAGGGCAACGGAGCTGGGGAAGGGTCTGGAGCACAAGTGGGATGAGTTCCTGGCTGAGAGAACTGGGGTTGTTGAGCCTGGAGAAAAGGAGGCTGAGGGGAGACCTTGTGGCTCTGTCCAAGTCCCTGAAAGGAGGGTGTAGAGAGGTGGGGGTGGGTCTGTTCAACCAAGGAACAAGTGACAGGACAAGAGGAAATGGCCTCAAGTTGTGCCAAGGGCAGTTGAGATTGGATGTGAGGAAGAATTTCTTTGCTGAAAGGGCAGCGAAGCATTGGAAGGGGTTGCCCAGGGCAGTGGTAGAGTCCCCATCCCTGGAGGGATTTAAAAGATGGTAGATGAGGTGCTCAGAGATCTGGTTTAGTAGTGGACAGGTACGGTTGGACTTGATGATCTCAAAGGTCTTTTCCAACCAAATGATTCCATGATTCTATGTTTCTAAGTGCTATTAAAAAAAAATCTTACTTTCTTGAGAAAAATTAACAGTAGAGATCTTTAATACATTCCCATCTCTGGCATCTCTCTCCTTGTTTCTGAGGCAAGGTGGTTCAAAACACCCAGCTAATCATACAGAAGTACAAGGAGTACATCTTCATAGCTCCTAAAATGTGAAACTCTTCTCCCTCCTCAGATGATGATCACTCAAACTGCATGATAGAGCTATAGCACATAGAAAGCCAGACAGTTAAAAGCTAGATTTTTAGTTTTTTAAAGAAATAAACCAAATTAATTGCTAAAAATAAATATCATGTAATAGTTGGTTAACAAACCTCCTTTCTTCTGGTAATGAAAAATGAAAGCTGCTCTCCTAAAGCTGGTTTTCTGAAAGAACTTAAGTGTTTCAACTGCCCTCTAGTGTTAAAATTAATGCAAAGGCCAGCCAAGAGGAAGACTGAAAAAATACTCTCGTTAAGAAATGAATTATTATCACAGAATCCCAGAATGGTGGGGTTGGAAGGGACCTCAGGAGATCATCCAGTCCAACCCCCCTGCCATCAGCAGGGACACCTTCCACTAGAACAGATTGCTCAAAGCCTCATCCAACCTGGCCTTCAAGCAGGTTCCCTACAGCAGGTTCCACAGGAAAGTATACAGGTGGGTTTGAACATCTCCAGAGATGGAGACTCCTGTGTCTTGTTAATCCACTGTAAAGCCAAAAATTTTTAAAAGAGCAGTGGGGCAAATGTATCTTTAAAATGAAGGTTTTCAAATATCTTTGTACGGTGTGATTCTGCCCTGCAGCAGCTGACTACATGAAATTATGGGAGTTTTTTTACTCAACGTCAGCCTTATATTTCTACAAAAACTGAAAGCAGTGCTCAAGGAAAAGTTCTGCTTGATGCTAAAGAAGGAAATCATTACAATTTTAAAAAAGAAATAAATCTTCTGTTTCCATAGTCCAAGCTGTATGATAAGCTAACATTAAAACTAAAGGAGAACTACTGGCTTTTATAATACATTTCATTTAAAATCAGCTGTTTATATGGAAGCACAGCTGAAAACAATCTCCTTTTCCTCCTCAGGCCCCACATCCAAATTTTAACTTGAGTTTAACTAGCATACAGAACAAGGAAAGCTCAGAGAGAAACCTTCTCTGAAAGCATAAAGTCCGTTACCAGAAAATTAAATCAAATACTGAGCACAAACAATAAAATGAAGAATAAATATGCCAAAAAGTGAGACCTTCCTCAGAAGGTACTGACAGAAGAAAGAGAAATGTTCTAAGCGAGAAGCTCTCAAGATAAGCTATCTAATGGGCCAAAAAAGGGAAATACAGATGAAGGATTTCATTACTAGGAAAATGCCACCACACCTGGATCGCTAGATCAAATTCAGTCAGGGCCCAGTCTAAAGCTGGGTGTAACGCACATAGTCCAACGGCAACCAGCAGATCCACTGTTCATGGCTGGGTTTGTTGTAGGACAGACAGAGCTTGGACTCTGAGCTAGGACTGACCAAGCTGGCTGCAGAACCAGTGACAGCATAATTGCACTGGGGCAGTGCTGTCCTGAGTTAATTAATCCTGCTCAGAGAGAAGGGTGATTAGCTCCGTTGTAACACTGTAATGACACATCCACTCTGCTTTCAGGACTTGGATAATAGCTCCACGTGGTGCCATCAGCATTCTACTTCAGTCAGCAATAGCTGAGGATTTTCTGAACACAGTGTCTGATATTACACATGTGCTACTGCCTTTGCAGGGTCAGGGACTGCAGCTACTACAGCCTCCCAGCAGGCCTGTCACATCACTAAAACCTGTATAGAATCCCAGACTGGTTTGGGTTGGAAAGGACCTCACAGCTCATCCAGTTCCAATCCCCTGCCAGCAGCAGGGACACCTTCCACTAGACCAGGTTGCTCAAAGCCTCATCCAACCTGGCCTTAAACACTTCCAGGGAGGAGCAGACACAGCTTCTCTGGGCAACCTGGGACACTGTCTCACCACCCTCACACCAAACAATTTCTTCCTCACATCTCATCTCAATCTCCTCTCTTCCACTTTCAAGCCATCACCCCTTGTTCTGTCACTCCCTGCCCTTCTCCAAAGTCCCTCCCCACCCCTTCAGGTACTGGAAGGCCTCTAGAAGGTCTCCCCGGAGCCTTCTCTTCTCCAGGCTGAACAGCCCCAACTCTCTCAGCCTGTCCTCACAGCAGAGCTGCTCCAGCCCTCACATCATCCTTGTGGCCTCCTCTGGACTGGCTCCAGAAGGTCCATGTCCTTCTGCTGTTGGTGGCCCCAGCACTGGAGGCAGCACTGCAGGTGGGGTCTCAGGAGAGCGGAGCAGAGGGGCAGAATCCCCTCCCTCGACCTGCTGCCCACGCTGCTCTGGATGCAGCCCAGGACACGGTTATTGGCCTCTGGGCTGTGAGGGCACATGGCGTACTCGTGTTGAGCTTCTCCACTACCAGCACCCCGAGTCCTTCTCTCCAGAGCTGGTCTCAATCCCTTCGTCCCCAGCCTGTATTTGTGCTTGGGGTTGCCCAGGTGCAGGACTTTGCATTTGGCCTTGTTGAATTTCATGAGGTTTGCATGGTCCCACCTCTCAGGCCTGACCAGGTCTCTCTGGATGGCATCCCATCCCTGCAGCATATCATCCAAACCACACAGTTTGGTGTCACCAGCAAACTTGCTGAGGGTGCACTCAATCCCACCATCAATGTCTCCAACAAAGATGTTAAACAGCGCCAGCCCCAACACCAGCCCCTGAGGGATGCCACTCATCACTGGTCACCACTTGGACATTGAACCGTTAACTGGAACTCTTTGAGTGCGAGCATCCATCCAATTCCTTATCTATTGAGTGGTCCACTCATCTAGTGCATTTCTCTCCAACTTAGAGCTAATCATACAGAAATACAAGCAGTGTCAAACAGTGTCAAACACCTTGCAAAAGTCCAGGTAGATGACATCAGGTGTTATATTATACCTAGTCCAGGCCTCCAGTCTCAGGAAAGTCAGTAGACTGGTTGGAACAAGAACCTTCTAGCTCATATCATGGATTCAATACCCTTTCTGACAGTAACAACACAAACATCAACAATGACTTATTTTCGGGTGCTCAGCATTCTAAAGCAAGTGCATTTATAAATGCTTTTAAAATGGTACTTGAGATGGCATGAACATCTGCCAAATGTCTATACCAGGGTTTCCAGTTCTGCACTCACGAGTTGTGCTGGCACATGTTTGGAGCACTGAGGAATGTTTCGGCTGCTCACCCACAGCTTACGTGCTTAGTTAGCAGCATCTGTTTCAAGAAAAATTAAATCAGTGTCCCCACTCCCCCCATATGCTTCCTCCAGTAGAAACCAGCATGGGTATCAAGATGCACAAGGTCATACAGACACAAGGCTCTTAATCAGGTTGGAAGAAACTCTTCGGAAAGTCTCCATGGTGCAGATGGTTGCCCTTGGCCTATGCATCACCTTTATAGTGCCACGAGTCAGCAGGGTGCCCAGGTGGCCAAGAAGGCCAACGGCATCCTGGCCTGGATCAGAAACAGCGTGACCAGCAGGACCAGAGCAGTGACCCTTCCCCTGTCCCTGGGCACTGGTGAGGCCGCAGCTCGAGTGGTGGGTTCAGTTTTGGGCCCCTCATTCCAAGAAGGACATGGAGGTGCTGGAGTGTGTCCAGAGAAGGGAACGGAGCTGGGGAAGGGTCTGGAGCACAAGTGTGCTGAGTTCCCAGCTGAGGGAACTGGGGTTGTTGATCCTGGAGAAAAGGAGGCTGAGGGGAGACCTTCTGGCTCTCTGCAACTCCCTGAAAGGAGGGTGGAGAGAGGTGGGGGTGGGTCTGTTCAACCAAGGAACAAGTGACAGGACAAGAGGAAATGGCCTCAAGTTGCACCAGGAGCAGTTGAGATTGGATGTGAGGAAGAATTTCTTTGCTGAAAGGGTTCTCAGGCATTGGAAGGGGTTGCCCAGGGCAGTGGTGGAGTCCCCATCCCTGGAGGCATTGAAGAGTCATTTAGACATAGTGTTGAGGGACATGGGTTAGTCGGGGACTTGTCAGTGTTGGGTTTAATGATTAGCTTGAAGGTCTTTTCCAATTGAGGCCATTCTGTGATTAACCTACTGTAGCTCCTCCATAAGAATCATCATTAGCATGGAGGCTGCCAGTTGTAGAATAGTGTCAAGTATCTGACCACAACAGTCAACACTGAGATCCACATTTAATGTCATTAATCTCAATTAAAACTTCATGTCAATCATGAATAGACTTGCTGACACAAACTCTGAGAGCAGCAATAACCCTGCAGGGCCAAACCAACCCGCTGCCTCGTATGCAGGGGCTGATGTCATACTTGGCTTCCAGCTGCTCCCATGACTCTGAGAGACACGGCCAGAACAGTCACCCACATTACACAGCTACTTTTGTTCAGCAGTTTTGTGAAATCTGTCCAAATATTCTATGCTGCTCACACCAGCATCAGCAGGGGCCATTACATCAGTAAGGATCTCTGGATCTCTGAAGTGCAGTTAAATATTTAGGAGGACAAAAGAGAACTACAGTTTTCAAACAGAGAAGGATGTTTATAAATATTTCACAGGAATACGGAAGTCTCTAAAGTAGAGGAGACCAGAGTTCATCATGTACAGAAGTTTCAAAATCACTTTGCTCAGCTACGTCCCTTCATGGCAGTGCTGCTGCTTTCTGCACACTCTCAGCATTTTGATAAAATTCTGCTGCATAGCCATGCTCAGGTACCACAACCAACATGTCCCATCCTTTGGGAATCTGAGTTAGGGTGGCCTCCATCCACTCTTACAAAACAACTCAACTAACCAAAAGCCCCTTTCCCATAATCTTTGTTGACTGTCCAACAGCTGCAGGCAGATTAATTCCCAAGGAGCCTGCTGTCTGTTTCCTTTCTGGTGGACGACCAGTACTGGTGAATGACCAGTTGACCATGAGACAATAATGTGGCCTTGTGGACAAAAACGCCAATGGTCTCCTGAGGTGCATTAAAAAGAGTGTGACCAGCAGGTCGAGGGAGGTTCTCCTCCCCCTCTACTCTGCCCTGCTGAGGCCACATCTGGAGTGTTGTGTCCAGTTCTGGGCTCCCAAGTTCAAGAGGGACAGGGATCTTCTGGAGAGAGTCCAGTGGAGGCCACAAAGATGACGAGGGGCTGGAGAATCTCCCGTATGAGGAGAGGCTGAGAGCTGGGACTGTTCAGCCTGGAGAAGAGCAGACTGAGAGGGGACCTTATCCATGTCTATAAATACCTGAAATGTGGGGGCCAAATGGATGGGGCCGGGCTCTTTTTGGTGGTGCCCAGTGACAGGACAAGGGGCAATGGGCACAAGCTGGAACACAGGAGGGTCCACTGAAACATGAGGGAAAACTTCTTTCCTGTGAGGGTGCCGGAGCCCTGGGACAGGCTGCCCAGAGAGGGTGTGGAGTCTCCATCTCTGGAGATGTTCAAACCCAGCTGGACACTTTCCTGTGCAAACTGCTGTAAGGAACCTCCTTTGGCAGGGGGGGGTGGGTGCTTTCCAACCTCCACCATCCTGTCATTCTTTCTCTTTTTCCTGGCACTCTCATAATGCACTCCCATGGCATGGCAGAAGTTACTGAAACGGGTGAAAAATGCATCTATTTTTGATTAATAATAAATCCAATCTTATGCAACCACCTTCCCATTACACAATGATGTACTCATAGAATCACAGAAGAGAATCATACAATGTATTGGGTTGGAAGGGACCCTCAAAGGTCATCTTGTCCAACCCCCCCTGCAGTGAGCAGCGACATCTTCACTACAGCAGGTTGCTCAGAGCCCCATCCAGCCTGACCTTGAATATCTCCAGGGATGGGGACTCCACTACCTCTCTGGGCAACCTGTTCCAATGATCCACCACCCTCATACTGAAGAACTTTTTCCTAATATCCAACCTAAATCTGACCTTGTCTAGTTTAAAACCAGCACCCCTCATCCTATTGCTCCATGCCCTTGTAAACAGTTCTTCCTCAGCTTTCTTAGAGGCACCTTTCAGGTGCAAGGCTGGTAGAAGGTCCCCCAAGAGCCTTCTGT
>NW_010312818.1:0-2493 GCF_000700745.2 Antrostomus carolinensis
CGCGTCCTGCCCGGGCTCCGCCGAGAGGTCTTGACCCCATGCCGCAAGGAGGAGGCCAGGCTGCTGGCAGATCAGATGACGCCCGCCCCTATTTGGACCACCGCTCGTGACCTGAAGATGTAACTAATTTTGCAGATAACGACACTAAACACAGACTGCGGGCGGAGAGGAGCGAGCACCATCCTCTCCCCCCCCCGGGGAGAAACACCAGAGAGAGGGGGACGCTGCCTCTGCTTGGAGCCGGTCCCAGGGTAAAAGAGCAGTGAGACAAAAAGGTCGCAGGAAATCAGCGCGCAGAGTTACAATGTCACGGTAAAATACAACAAGGTCATACCATCAGGTTGTATATCTGCGAACAGGCACGGAAAGGTGAAAGGAAGAAAGGCCTTGTTTATATTGTTTATTTTTCACTTTCACCTCAGGACCGCGCACTTGCGAGGAACGCGCTCAGATGTGCAGTGCTGCCCCGTTTCCTCATTGAGTCATCACCATCTCACATCAACAGCCCGAGAAAGATGGCGCTGCAATTCCCACACCATCCGCCTGGAGGTGCTGTAGAGCAGCGTCTGTCACCCATCCCAGCACAGCCAGCTCACCAGCCTACTCCTAGAATAAAGTTAGGTACGTACAGAAATATTTGTAAGACCTATTGGGAATGCCACGCTTTTTACTGTGCTCTAGACCTTGCTTTCTATCAGTGCATCCACTTCTGTTTCACTAGGGAGGTAAAGGGAAATTTGCATTTCTGAGATCCACAGAAACAATCAGGCAAAAGTCTGGATGCAAAAGATAAAACACATACGGTGGAACTTCTGTAATTTTAACTTCTTCCCTCCTCCCAGAGGAAAATAAACCACCCAAAACCAAATGAGTTAGAGCTATGACTTTATGAATTAAACTGAATCATGAGAGGGGAAATGTAAGCAGCAAAAGATACAGAACATATTGAGAGGAACAAAAGTTTTGAAGAAAAAAAAGTTTTGAAAGTACTACAGCAAATTTATCTAAAGAACAGTACAAAAGAAACAAGTAAAGAAAGTAAGTTCCAAAAGAGATTATGTTAAACTAGAGGGGAAAATGAGACATCAGTTACTTCTGTCTAACAAAATGTTTTGTCATATAGAGAGGCAAGGCACTAAAAATGAGATTAAAATGTAGGAAATCCATGGCTTTGTCTCCGTATACCCATACAATCCCTTCTCAGGAGCACAAGTCAGAGACTAATTTGCTGGATTGTTCATTGTATGGTCCCTGCTGCAAGAACAAGCATGAAGGTGATCAGGAGCAGAAAGCCCACTGTACAAAAGCAAGGGAAGTCAGTGACAGTTAATCATGACACCTGATTAAGCATAACAATACTGCATACCTGTATTAATGTTATAAATACTACACAGATCTCAATACAAAATCCTCTTCTAAAGGCCATATTAAAAAAAAAAAATCACAAATCCAATCAACTCTGACATAGCAAAGGCCTCCCAAGTGGCCTTGTATTTTCTATTAAAGCCTACAATTACCAAGTCCCAAACCAAGAGTTATAGTGGAAAAGAACTGTCTTTGGTGGGCTACTGGGAAGGTTTTACTGGATCTATCCTCTCATGACCACCAGGCTAGGTATCTTGATCACAAGAGATTCCAAAATGAAGTATATTCAAGAAATAATGCAGGCTCTCATGCTACTTGCAAAACTCAGCTGGCATTGACCATTCTTCCCTTACTCTTTTCCCTCATTAGCTGCGCATTTTATCACCAATATTTACTGACAAAAAAGGTGAGAGAGACAGATTATCTATGCTTCAGCTAAAAGCCAAGCACAGGGAGGAACCTTGTAAAGCTTCTCCCAGACTATCTCTATGCCAAAACTGCCCTGCAGGACCTTGCAGAGATTGGGAGGGTTACTTATTCCTCCTCCTGGCTACTTGGCGTTATCAAGGAGAATGCCAACAATTGCAACTTTTTGTGATATAGACATTTTTTCCATAAGGAGTTAAATTGCAAGCCATAGGTCAGCACATACACGAGCAATTCTGAGAGAAATTTTGAGAAGAGCAATTTTGAGATAAAATATTATAGAAAGGCCAACTTATTTTATTCTTTTATTTCACTGCCCCAGTGATGTATGCAGAATAACCCTGCAGCCACACCTCATATTCCTTGGTCAAAAATAGCAAATAAAGTTTCTTCAGGCAATTGCAATCACACCACCCTACCAGTGCTGGTGCTGCCTTCTTTTTGCTGCCAGAGATGCTTTTGATATTGTGACTTTCACTCTCCTTAGATTAAGATCTGGACTTCACAAATAGCTGGCTTAACAGGAATAGCTGGTCTTGTGAGGCTCCCCTGATGATATCGGTTCCCAGTAAACAACAAGCACTTTGATAAAGGTATTGGGTTTGCACAGCAAGGTTTTGGTAGCAGGGATGGCTTCTCTGAGAAGCCAGAAACTTCCCCTATGTCTGACAGAGCCAATGCCAGCCGGCTCCAAGACAGACC
>NW_010312818.1:2556-13262 GCF_000700745.2 Antrostomus carolinensis
AGCCCGTCAGCGCCAGTAGCACCTCTGTGATAATATGCTTAAGGGGAGAAAAAAAACAAAAACAAAAACAAAAACAAAAACAAAACCTGCGCAACTGCAGTCAAAGAGAGGAGTGAGAATATGTGAGAGCAACAACTCTGCAGACACTAAGGTCAGTGAAGAAGGAGGGGGAGGAGGTGCTCCAGGTGCCAGAACAGAGGAGATTCCCCTCCTGCCTGTGGGACCATGGTGAGGCAGGCTGTCCCCCCGCACCTCAGGGTGAAGGTCCACGGGGGAGCAGATATCCACCTGCAGCCTGTGGAGGACCCCACACCAGAGGAGGTCGATGGCCAAAGGAGGCTGTGATCCCATGGGAAGCCCATCCTGGAGGAGCCTCCTGTCAGGACCTGTGGCCCCATGGAGAGAGGAGCCCACGCTGGAGCAGGCTTGCTGGCAGGACCTGTGACCCTGTGGGGGACCCACACTGGTGTGGGGGAAGAGTGTGAGGAGTCCTCCTCCTGAGGAGAAAGGAGCAGCAGAAACAATGTGTGATGAACTGACTGCAACTCTATTCAACATCCCCCTGTGCCACTGGGGGGGAGGAGGTAGAGAAAATCGGGAATGAAGTTGAGCCTGGGAAGAAGGGAGGAGTGGGGGGGAAGTGCATGAAGATTTAGTTTTATTTCTCATTATCCTGCTCTGATTTGATTGATAATAAATTAAACTGATTTCCCCAAGTCTGTTTTGTCCATAAGAGTAACTGGTGAGTGATCTCTCCCAGTCCTTATCTTGACCAACAAGTCTTTTGTTGTATTTTCTCTTTCCTGTCCAGTTGAGGAGGGGAGTGATAGAGCACCTGGTGTCCAGCCAGGGTCAATCCACCACAATACATCTGTCAAAATGGATATCATAGAAGACTCCAGAAAAATACAAAAAAGGCCCACAAACTTGTGGCCTCTCCCTAATGACTGCATCTCATAAGTAAACCATAAACATATCAAAAAAGCACCAACAATTTAAACAGTACAAGACACTTATTTCAACACGGTTAAACTGTTCTGCACTTCTTCCAGCCCAAGGGAAACAGAACTCTGGCCCCCAATCTAGACAGGTAAGCCAAAGGAGAACAGATTTTTCCATTGTTTCAAATCTAAACACAAAATGGCAAGGACATGTTTATTTCACAACCATTTCAGATGTAAGTTTGCAGAAAACTGACTAATTCAGGATATGCAATCCAAGTCCAGGAAGCAAAGCAGTGACAGCAAAGCAGAAAAACATACAGCAGGCTTACCATGGGCAACAAAAAAGTAGTTTTCAAGCATTTGCAGATGCTCAGTAAGTAGACAGTTGTTGGCAATGCCCATCTGAAGCACTGCTTGCAGGGATGGCCAGCTTCTGCGTTTTGGGCCACTCATGAGGGGTTCAAGTGAGGTTCTCATCCTGTGGGACTCCCTTGCACAGGAGTTTCTAGATCACCTAAATCCCTGACTGCAGGAGAAAGAGTGCCTGCACCACTAGATTGCCATCAGAGCCAGCATGGGGAGGTGGGTACCCTGGGAGGCCATGGACACCTCCACCTGCTAATCACTCTTCCAACTCTTACACTTCTGAGGCTTATAAAATGAGATCAGGAAGTTGGCTGCCTCTAGTCTTTTGGCATGATCCTGCCTACCCACTAGCTTAGCCCAGTGAATACTTTGACCCGTTACCACATCAAGCTATCCTGGCTGGGCAATAGCTGGGTGGGTTAAGTTCTGGTATTAGGAAAGAATAGAACTACCTATAAATACAGACCAGTTTGACCACTAATGATTTCCTTCCTGAAGAGACCAGGAGCTCCATGAAAACCCCTGACACTCCCTGCCAAAGCACATGCCAATGAAAACAGCCACACTGTTGATAAGGCTTAATTGCTTTCTTAGTATTAATGTAAGAAAAGTTGATCTATAGGAACAAGAAATTTTATCCTTTTTGCAGGAAGGAAAATCAGTGGCTATCAGGAATGGAGAGAAGTAGGTCCCCAGTTAGCTTAGATTCAACTAGGTTTTTTTCCATGAAGATCTCTTCATTTCTTTGTCTGGTTATTAAATGCACATTTTTGTCTTAAATCTATTTCAAAGTAATTATATGGATTATGCTGATTTAGAATGCTCCCTTTTATGAATCTAAATTGTTGGGTTTTTGTGTGCTGTCTGTAATTTGGTATTCTAAAGTAGTAATTCTGAGAGCAAAACAATGCACCTCCTTGCCTGCTTCTCCTTTTCTTCTCTCTAGTTGTTTGCATCCCTTTGCATCCCTGAATACACAGAGACATGGACATTTCCCTTGGATTGTTACTGGGTCATGGCAGCCTAATAACCATTCATGCTTTTGAGAACTACCCCTAGATAGATTTGTTACACCTTTTGACTATAAAAGATGTCAACCCCAGACAAAATACCTACGCAATGAAAAGATGTCCTACAGACAACCTTTCTGTATTTTTAAAAGATGCTGGACTCAGGTTTCAAATTTCAAAATACTTAAAGACTCCTTTGTTCCATTTTCAAAACTGAAAGACCCTCGGGAGCCTACGTCCTCTTGGTTTTCAACAAGATTCCTTGGCATAATTAGTTAAGAGCCATTTTTTAATGTCAGATTTCTTTTTCAAAGGAACTTCAAGTGTTTCACCTAGCCATGTAGATATTGGAGGAGCCTGCCCTTGGTTTCAAGCATTCAGCTCTTTCTCGAGCTAACATAAAGTCCCAGACTAAATTCCATAATTCATTGGGTTATTTCTTTTTGCTTTACAGTTCAGTACTCAGTATTTTGTAAAACAGATTAAGATTTCTGGGAAAACCCGGGAATATTTTTTTCTCTAGTTACACTTTCATGTGGAATTATACATTTTTTTTAAAAAAACCCTCCACAATGTGTAAACATTTTAGTTCATACACAGTAAAATAAAGAGCTATGCAATTCACATCAGTCTTCCAGTACCGCAAAGACTTCTTCTAAAATGACCAATGATGCGTACCAAAATAGGGTAAGTGGATAATTTCTTGTATGAAAGTACTCAATAATGCAATGTGAAATGGACAAAGCACTCTGTTGTTCACATATCTGATTAACTGTAAGCCACACACTTTAGACCTTGGTGGATGTTTGGGGTTTTTGTACATTCCAGGTATATCTATAAATCCAAAATATAAACAACCCCCAAACAAACAAGGTTTGCATCAAAATGCCACCATTCAGCGTGACCCCAAACAAGCATAGAAGGCTAAAGCTATCTGTGTGAATTAAGCACAGCCCAGAGATGAGAAGAGAAAACAGGGATGGTGGCAAGTGGCAAACAAGGTTAATAGAGCAGACCAGGTCAAGCATGTCCATGTGGGATGAGTTTAGGATAAGGCAGAATCACTTCCTTGAACTGCAGGAAAAGATGAAACCTTCAAGCATGCCTACACATTAAGGGTGAGAAAGCCTGGCTGCTGAAGGTAATCAAGCACAGCATCTTACTGCACAGAGCTGCTGGTTCTCCATGGCACTAGCAGTATGTCCAGCTACAAAAGCATGCTCTCAGCCAGCCTCTTCATCTTCAATTAAGTAACTGAGATGGTTACTTGACTAGAATAGAGTAGAATATTTCAGTTGGAAGTGGCCTACAACAACAATCTAGTCCAACTATCACTTATTATATTAGTCAGGTTATAAGCAAAGGGACCACTTTAAACACCTAGATGTTAACCTTCATGCTCTGTCAAACAGCTCTATGAGAGTACACTTTTGTGTCTGTCACATGCACAAGGTAAAAAGTACATTATGTATACATTTACAAGATTTTCCATATGCACATATGCCTGTATTCCAAACTATTTCCTAGAAGGCTGTTTTATTTTTATTCTGAGGTAAAAACATTCATTCTGCTTTGCTAAAAAATGAACACAATCAAATCCAAACAGAATAGCAAAACATCTGACTGTGTCCTCCACCGAGTCCCTCTTAGCAGATAGCTGGAGACTGAGGAGTATGTAGTTTTTTTCCTTATATACTGCCTTAGATATCCACTACAGGATCCATGGCCAGACAGAATATTGGTGGGTGTTGGCTTGACTTGGAGTGGGCATTCTTACTGTCCTCTCTAGAGCCTACATTTTGCAGTTCACACTTGCTCCATGTTAGCTAAGAGCCTGACCTCAGAGAAATTGTCTGTACCCTCATGTCTCATTAGGCGAGACAAGTCCCTTCAGCAGCTGCAGGTTATGAGCAAAAAGGCAGACGCGGGGGGGAGGGACAAAACTGAAAAGGATATGCCTTATCTTCCGTCCCTCCCAGTGCCTACAGGGAACTTGCAAAGGTATGGTCTTCATCATAATGGTTCCAAGAGCAATTGGATGCATGGATGTCCACAGCAGCCTGGCTTCACTGGAAGCTACCCTTTTAGAAAACTAGTATCCCAAATCCTGCAGCGTCTCTGTCATGACTGTCCTGCAGAAACCCACCTCAAGACAGAGCACGTACAGCAAATACCCTAAACTGATACAGTACAGCCTCTCTAGACTCCAAAGCTCCTTCAGCAAGTTCTCACCCAAAATATGGTATTTCATATTATCATCACTACTACAGCCCTACCTATCAGCTTTGATTATTTGCAGAGAGTAGGCTGTGTATGGGCTCCTCCTATGCCCCCATAACATACCATGAAATTACCATCTTCAACACCAACAGCTTAACCTATAAAGCTCAATAATAAAAAAGATAAGTTTATGTGACAAAAAAATGCAGCTGCCATTCATGTTAATGTGCAAGTCTATATAGGTTTTCATTAGAGGAAATTAGCAGAATTCAGTAATACCTCTCAAGAAATAAAGTTTGCTATGCAATGTGACAAAACAGGATGAACTCTGTGAGTGACTCCTTCCCTTAGCAAAGAGAGACAGAAACAGGCTCAGAGACTTGGTTAGGCTGATCAGGCACTGCCAAGTGACACAGCTGAAGAGCAGATGCTACCTTCCTTTAATTTACTAAAGCCAGCAAGGTGGCTCAACAAACCCATGCAGACATGACGCAAACCAGCTGCAGGTTTTACCTCTTGCTGCAGCAGCATATTAATCCACCTCTCTCAGTACCACCTGCAAAGAATGCCCCTCCTGTTCTACAAGACAAACCTCCGGGTCCACATTAATGATCAGTATCACCCAGAGGTAGCCTAATTTGAAAATATGTCATAGCAATCAAGGTGTGATGGCTTTTCAGCCTCTCCTCACATATTCCCCAAGCTCCTGTTCCTACATGCTGTCTTGCCACACATTAGAGCACATCTGCTCTAATCCCTGAGAGATGTGGACTATTTTAACCTGCCTCTGCCCAGGATCCTGCTCACCATGTCTCCATCGTTCCCACAGCTACAGCGAGGAAGAATGGTCTTGTACCTAGGTCTCCACATTCACCTGCGCTACAGCCTTCTTGTCTAACACCAGGCAAGTCACTCTTGTCTTCACTTCTTGTGTGAATGGATATAATAAAGCCTCAGAAGGGTGCTGTCAAGCTGCACATTTTAGAATCATAGAATGTGGTGAGTTGGAAGGGACCCACAAGGATCATTGAGTCCAACTCCTATCGCTGCATAGGACAATCCCAAGATTCAGACTGTGTATCTGAGGGCGTTGTCCAAATGCTTCTTGAATATTGTCCGGCTTGGTGCCATGACTATGTCCTTGGGAAGCCTGTTCCAGTGCTCCACCACCCTCTGGGTGAAGAACCTTTTCCTAATGTCCAACCTAAACCTCCCCTGGCACATCTTCCTAACGTTTCCTCTGGTTCTTTCGTTGGCTGCCAGAGAGAATAGATCAGCACCTGTGCCTCCTCTTCCCCTTGTGAGGAAGTTCCAGACTGCAATGAGATCTCCTCTCAGTCTTTGCTTCTCCAGGCTGAACAAACCAAGCGACTTCAGCCTCTCCTCATACAGCATCCCCTTTAAGCCCTTCACAAATTTAGTGGCCTCCTCTGGACACTCTCTAGAAGCTTTATACCTTTTTTATACTGTGGCACCCAAAACTGCACACAGTACTCGAGGTGAGGCCGCTGCAGAGCAGAGTGGGACGATCACCTCCCTCAACGAGCTCACAACGCAGTGCTGGATGCACCCCAGGACATGGTTGGCTCATGTTCAACTTGCCATCGACCAGAACCCCCAGGTCCCTCTTTACAGGGCTGCTCTCCAGCCTCTCATTCCCCAGTCTGTGTGTGTGTCCAGGGTTGCTGTGTCCCAGGTCCAGTACTTATCTTTGTTAAAATTTATACTTTTGGTGATTGCCCAGCTCTCTAATTTATCTCGATCTCTCTGCTGAGCCTCTCTGACCTCGAGAGCGTCCACAGCTCCTCCCAATTTTGTGTCATCAGCAGACTTTGTTAGTAGTCCTTCAAGTCCTGTATCCAAGTTGTTAATAAAGACATTAAAGAGCATTGGCCCTAGGATGGATCCCTGCGGGACCCTGCTAGTGACCTGCCTGATGTAACCTCATTTACTATAACCCTCTGTTCCTAACAGTTTAGCAACTGAAGAGACAGAAATCCCATATGAAACCATAGGCAAGGAGCTCAGCTGCTTGTGTGTGACCTGTCTTAACTTCTTCATTGGTGAGTTAGGGTGGTTGCTACAGATTTTCATTCCTGGAAAATGAAAGGTACAGGAGACAAGCAAAAGCTTTCTGAAAGCACCACTTTGATAAACATTAATGTACCTGGTATGCATATTGTGAGAGGCCACTCCAAGTACAAGAAGTGGCAGAGAAGAAGGTGCGAAGCTGGTAAGAGAAAGGGGACACCAGTAGGTGGTGGGGTTAATGGTACTAAGTGCAGAATTAAATAATTAGGGGCTTAAAGCAAGCCACAGCAGATGAGGCTGCAGGCTGGGGGAGGCACCATACCCAAATGCAAAAAGAGCAGATGGGGACTAAAGCGTTTTTTAAAAGGTGCTAGTAAGGAACCTACTGCAGTACACAGATGCAAATCTCTTAACAAACTGTTCCTAAAACATGCAACCTCGTTTTCATGAACAGACTAGCCCAGGCAAGTGGAGTGGGTGGTGATAAAACCAGAAGGCTTTTTTTAACATCTTTTATTTCAACAGCATGGACCCTAACAGAGTGAACCCTACTTTAACAACAGTAGTTGCAGACTGACAAACCTCCAGCATGACACTGCACATACAAAGTTTTTTTGCCTTAGTCTGGTACTCTACACTCCGCATGACTTCTCCAGTGTTCACACAATCTGTTTTTACAGTGTTGGTACTATTTTGAGTCACATAATGCAAATCTCTGTTTCAGAAAATGCTTCATGGACTGAGACTATTTCAAAGAAAATTAATGCAACGCATCCTTGAATTTATCCAAATTGGTAACAAATCCTTTGACTGCTGAAGAAACGTAATGAAAGGGAATTTAATCTTTACATTTCTGGATTAAACAGTTGACAGGCAAGGACTAGAGGACTCAGTGGCACAGAGGACAGCTGTTTATAGAGCTGTACCTACACTGACAGAGTCTAGACGTTATGAATAAGAGCTTGGCAGAGCTAGAGAAGCATGTTACAGCAGAAGTGGGAATCTAAATTTTAATGATTCAATTAAAGAATGCCACAGCTAGTGGAAAACACAGCCATTTGCACCTCCATGTCCCTACGACTGCCCTCACGCTGCTGTGGGTTTAATTGCATAAGACGCATAATCCTTTAATGGAAAGTGGAATTATTTAAGGAAAACAGATGGAAATTTAGAGCTAAGCAGGAGCACAGAAACATCAGTGCTGAACCAAGACTGTGTCAAATATGACCCAGATATCTAATCAGAGTTATACTCAAATCTAACTTGCACAAGGCTCAAGAAACAGGCTGACTGAATACAGTAAAGAGGCTGCAAGAGGTACATTCTTGAGCTTTATTGCCCTGATTACATTAGATACTGTTCTGATCTCCCTGCACTTCCCCAGCTTTAATTTCACAATACTGACAAATTTGCCAGGGAAGGGTAAGCAGCATCACAGAATAATGATGCAAAGAGCCTCATCAGTGAGCTTTGGCTGGGGGTCAAGGCAGGCTGAGAGTTTTCCCCAGTGCTTTGCATCTGTCCCCAGCTGATCTGCTCTGAGCCAGCACCCAGCCCTGGGGAGTGAGGAGCTGGGAGAGGAATGCTCTCCTCTGCGGTGCTGGCTACTGTAACCCCTCTACCTCAAGCACCCCAGCCTAATTGGCCCCTGCATCCCCAGAAAGTACTTGAAGAAAGAAAACTGGGGAATGTGGAGGAATCTGCAAAACCTGAACGCCACTCTGTCTTGAGTTTATTTATGCTCGCACACAGAACAAGCATCTGCAGCCAAGTCCCAAAACACCAAAAGGATTAACAATATAAGGGAATATAACACACTAATTAAGAATGGTTCTATGAAAACTAACTATAATCAGCTGAAATATTATTTTCTTAAAAGACAGCACGCTGGAAGAAGGCGGCTCTGGCTATGTTTATTTTAATTTTTCCTTAAGCTATTCTCCATTGGGGCAGAGAAATACATTCCTTTGTGTTTTTAAATAAAAGTATCCAAATATAGAGGAACACACTCATGGATGCCTGCTCAGCTGTCTTGTACAAAAATCAGGGGAACCCACAGAGATCTTCAGTTATATAAATGAGTGAGATGGTCCCCACAAGACAGCCCATACAAGTTAATGGGGAAGAACAGTCTGCAAAGAAAGATCATAATGTGCCAACATGCTGTCTTATTGAGGCCAAAACATGAAATAATGTTTGAAGGCTAGGTATGTTTCTTAACGCGATGCTCAAGGACCATTGCTGACAACAGGAACAAAAAGCTGAATAGGAAACAAATGAGCAGTAAGCCATTGACAGAAATGATGCTGAGATATTATAACATACTATGCAAAGAGCTGAAACTCATTAATTTCTTTGTGTATCATGGATAAGAACAAAGGTAACAAAGTGCTCTACCAAGCCCTTTCTTGATGGGCATCTTCCTGTTGGGAATTTGCACCCAGTAGGCAGAGGGGTAACATGAGTGGTCACTGTGGTGCTCCACCTCTGAGAGGGAATTTCACTGTGGAGCAGGATCAGGGAAGTTACGTTATCCCTGCACTTGGCACTAGTGCAGCAGTTAATGGAAAACTTCAGACAGTTCTGGCGTTCATTGTTCAAAAATGTTGTTGAAAAATTGGCAAAGGGTCCAGAGAAGAAGCACAAGAGGAATTAAAGACCTGGAAAATATGCTTTGTAGTGAGACATACTTTCAGGGTCACAATTTATTAAAAACTTCACAAATAGAAAGTGAAGTGGCTATTTCACTGCAGTGACTAAGGATGGTTTTTGGGACAACAAATACTTTCATTGTGAACCATAACACCAGGTTCAGTACCAGAAGGTAATCTGGACAAAGTCAGATCAGAAACAAGGAACAACTTTTGGGTATATTACTACTTTTTTAAGGGTAACAATAAATTTTTTTAAAAGGTGACAGCAGGTTGGTTTTTGGGGGTTTGGTGGGTTTTTGGAGGGGTTTTTTGTTGTTTTTTTTTTTTAATACCAGTAATTTTTTTCAATAGAATACTTTCCTAGTTGTAAAGAAGATTTGAGGCAGGGAAGCTGTATGTAAGCAGGCTGAACCAAAGCACCATCACAACCTCCGGCTGCACAGGTTAACACAACAGGCAAAGGTCTCCATCCCTCCTCTGCCCACCCCTGGTCAGCCCTCTCCTACCAGGAACGTGCATTGCACCTACAACAGCTCAAGGACACACAAGACAATGTGTGAGCCTTTACACCTTTATTTATTGTTGGGCATATGGCTGCAGTGTCTCAACCGATGCCTGCCAGCTCCTGCTAGGCACACCATGGTGCCCAGGCACACCAAACTTGAGGCAAAACAAGCTTCTGAAATCAGTAAACAGAGACACACTGACAAGCTCACTTTGAAAGTTTTTTTGTCATCTTTTTGGTTGTGTGGGTGTGTGGGGGGGGTTTGTTTGTTTGTTTACAGTTTCAAATTCTGTCTTTTCAATTTCTAGGCATGTATCATCTCCAAGTACATCTCACAGCTCTCCAAGAAAGCAACCTACTGTGTCAAGGACCCAATACTCTCTGGAGCTCTAAAATCAACTCTTCCTACTTAAAAAACAAATTAAAAAATCCTTAATGCAATATCATGTAGCAATGATGTAAGTGATGAATAAATGATGCAAAATTATAAATCACATTTTAAAATAGCTGGTCTTCCGATGCTGTTTTTTCTACTTGTCAGAATAAATAAACTTTGATTAATTATTCCACTGTCTAGTATACTAGTTTGAGCAACAACAGACTTGAATAGCCTTGTCATTGAAATTTTATCAGAATATAGTAACCTTTATTTGCTTTCCATGGCTGCTACTGTTCCCTTAGAAAGCTCACCTGTTACTGTGTCTCTGGTAGGAGAAAAATGTAGACAACATTCAACAAAACACCAGACATTTGGCAAATATCTAATTTGCTAAGAAGTGTGGTTTTCAGTCAGTCTAACATATTTAGGAAATAGGAATGAAATTAACTGAAAACTTAGGGCAAAGGTAAAATAACAAAAAAGAAAAACCCACCAGAAATTATTCACTCAGGTGAATTCAACAACAATTTTGTCATCAACCAGAAAAGTTGATGCCAAAGTTGCCAGTTGCAAGATGCAAAGATGCAAGTTTCAAAA
>NW_010312818.1:13321-13585 GCF_000700745.2 Antrostomus carolinensis
GGACAAAAATAACAGAATGAGATTTTCTATACAATACAACACAAAACCCCACAATAACTGGATGTAAAACCTTCCACTGCTACAGACATACATTACTTCTCTTATTAGACTACGGTTTGTTCGTTTTAATACTCTTGTGTTGAGTATAGTTAGGGTTTTACATTAACCAACTTCTCAAGGTTTCTTGCATATTTTATTACTTATTTTTAGGTAACAGTTTGTGATAGTTTAACTTCGCTAGCAGCCAAACAAGACACAATCACT
>NW_010312819.1:0-2151 GCF_000700745.2 Antrostomus carolinensis
CCAAACCATTCTATGATTCTATGAATACAGTCCTGCTCTACTGGAGTTGGTCCAGTTCCAATTCTAGAAACTCTTGGAGGACATTTTTCTATTTTATTGGTTCCTCGTACTTTTCCCTTTGAGCCTCTCTCTTCAGCCTAACTAGGAAAGCTAGTAGACAATGTTTCTGGTTATGAGTCCTTTCTTCTTTCTTGTCTTCAGTTAATATTTTATCTTACTTTCTTTAATGAGTGCCCTGTCACCTCTGTACTATGCAAGGCTTTGGCACGTCCAAACCAACCAGTAACTACCAGCCTCGAAGACACCCACTCTAATGATGAATCCAACAGATCTGATAAAGAAATAATTCAAAGGAATCATCAGCAATCTTATCTTACACAAGAAAAAAAAAAATGAAACACAATAAAAAAGGTACTTATTTGATCTGTTTACATTTAGCATCAATTACAGAGATAGTGTGAAGCAGACAGATCTCAAATTTTAATTACCTTGAAATTTGCATAGTGGTTTACTAAATGCCTTTTTGTTTAAGTCTGTTTAATACAGTATTTAATTAAACCTCATTCTAGGTCAAAGTAATTTAATTAAAAAAACCTTACTGCCTGTAGGTCCTACATAAACAGCGTTGAGCATACCTTGCACTTGGAAATCTTGTGTTCAGTGACAAAGTTGCTTCCTTGCTCAGGGCCAAGCTGATTACTTAAAAATCTCTATTACTGGAAATGGGGACACAGGGAAAGGCTTTGTGATTGGTAAATCCCAACACAAGATACTGTCACCCCCAGGAAACCACTTCTGTACAGAGGGGCTGTGGCTACCTAAGTGGGATCCTGCACAGCAAGCCCAGCATACATCCTTCCCTAAGTGGGAACAGAATGAGTGAGGGCATACAGTATTTTGAGTTACACTCCAAAGAATTTTAGTGTAAATACTGAAAAAATCCCAAACATACCCATTGCTCTTATGCAAGGATGCACCTAATACAACACCAGTAGCTTTAGGATACCTTTAGGTACTTGTACCTGGCCCAAAGCATGTCAAATTTGATGCACAACAATTCAGTAATCATTTTAAAATGTGACAGTACAAACAGTGCTCCACGAAGGACCTGGGCAATCTTGCACAGATTAAAAACATATTTAAGTCTTGGCAGTATTTCTGTCTTATAAGATCTTTCATTTCCAACTGAAAATTTGTCCAAGCGTGTGACTGTGTTGAGAGCCAGGGTCCATCAGCTGTGGGCTGTAACACTTCACAGGCTCTCCTGGCCCGGCTTCCCATCCATTCAAAATGCTGCCACAAAGACTATTTTCTGTTTCTTCACTTTGATGATAATGGATTCATATTTGCAACAGCAGACTCAGAAATGCCTGAAGACTTTCAAAGTCCCTCTGAGCAGAGCCTATCTTTACCCATCATTTCTTATTTGTTACTGAGCTATTGATCCTAACTCTGCCAGGGACACCAGCCTCTGCTACCCAGTCAAAACAATCTCCGAAGACAATTAGATTTTCTCCCAAGAGGCTCCCACTTCTGGGCAGAGTTTGTTCAAAACACCCGCAAGGCTACACCTTACTGTCTTCTTGAAAAATGTGCAAAGAAATCTAGAAAGATTTTCCTTTACCAGGACATCTACAAAAATTTGACAGATTAGTTGGGATTGTGGCTTATTTTAAGAGAGCTACCATCTTATTTCTCTCCTGTATTTATTTGTTGCATTTACCTGCTGCTTTTAGACATATTTAGCATGCAAACTTTTGCAGTCCATATTCATAAAGCACTGAGCATGTAGAGGTGTTGGCCCACAAGGAGGGCTTCTGAATTGCTGTCATAATTCAAACAAGCACAAAGAAATAACAACAGCACATGGAAAGGATTAATTTTACCCTCTGCTTTTCGTCAGCAAGAAAAAGAGGACTCTAGTACCTAGACCGAAAATAACTAGCGCATATTGCAGACAGACTACACATACCAGTTAATGTGCAAGGAAGAGATTTCACAGTGTGCCTCATGATTACCTTCACAGGGAAACAATCTGCATATCTGCACATTAGTTTTGTTCTTCATGATGACACCATAAAAGAGAGGGCAGGCTGAAGCACACTTAGGTACCTTCACATCTGACTTGCCTCATTCTTGGCTCCTTCGCCG
>NW_010312819.1:2167-16191 GCF_000700745.2 Antrostomus carolinensis
TCTCCCAAAAGGCCACTTAGTTCCACATCTGGATTCATGCTCTTTGGTTCAAGATTGTTTAGCAGCATATGCCAAGGATATTTTCACAAAGTAGTATGCACTATCACACACACCGTCTCTATTCTCCATTTATCCAATTCTAAAACTACTTAAAATGCTTTAAAGAAGGGAAAATATGCACTCAACAAGGCAGCATAGGAAGTTTTGAAGAAGCATAATTGCTGCTTGATTTTCAGAGGTGTGAAGCCCCCAGAAGTTCTATGCAGGTCCTAGCTCTCTCAAAATAAACCTTTAAGTATTTCATACAGACCATTTGATACCTGAAGGTACCTTGTAAAAACCAGGCTGTCGCAGGGAACACGTGTACAAAAGCAGTTGCTGGTTTTTGTAGGCTATGCAGCCATGTGCAGCTGCTTATTTAAGACAAGCTTTGAACTCTGAATGAGATGCTCAGATAGAAAATGTTGCAATGCTGTGGCAAATTATGTAAATATCACACACAAGGAAGCACCCTCAAACCCTGATCTTGTTTGTGTTCTCTCTAAATTTCCATCATCATGGATTTTAGCTAAACAAACACCATTCTTCTTGTGTTGTTATTTGGAGAGAGAACCCAGTGGGAACTCTGCTTCTTCTCTGAACCATGTCCTAGATGTTTCTAGCTTAAACCCCTCATCAGCTATATCCCTGGACATTTATGCTTTCACCTGCAAAAAATAACCCTTTATTCTGTAGTATCTTTTCAGATCTCAAGGCAATTGGTTACCAGGCAATCACCCCTTATTTTCCCCAGCTTGCTTGTTTAATTGAAGCCCGTGCTAAATAACAGTGCCAAAGAGGAAAGGCATTCTCTGACGGTGAATCGTTATTACTAACGTCATGGGTAGAGCTTTGGTACGGGGGATGGGTACAGGAAAGCAGCGCCCCTCCCTAAAATGTCCTCTTATCACCAGCAAACAATTGCTAAATATACAAGGAAAGACCTTTTGCCTATTTGTCTTCTAACCCTGCAACAGGAGACCCATGTGGAGGCTAGGTCTGCACTGTCTGGTGACCTACCCCAGGGAGCGCCCACTCTTCCACCTGCTCATCTCCCTTCCATGTGACCTGACAGAGCCCTCCCTGGATGGAGGGAACCACTGAACTGTCCTGGGCTTCCTCTGGGAAGAGACCTAGACCTGTTTCTCCATGGACAGGATCTGAAGCTGGTCTACCCTGTCTTCCTCAGGAACAACTGGGGATACAGAGCACTATCGGGGAGCAAACTGAATTGACAGCATTACCCATGTATATGTGTAAGCAACTCCACCACTGGAGTATGGGTCCACCACCCAAAAAGAGGTCAGTCCCACAGCAGATATTTTGGGACAGATTTTCAAGGAGGCCCAATCCAGTATACACCATTCCCACACCCATACCCTGCAGAGCCAGACCTTATAGGCCGGTTCCATCCCACCGAATTGAAAGCATTTAAATAAATGCCTTTGTAAGCTTAGAACCGGCTTACTCTATATTCAGAGGAGGAAGAATACTGCCTCAAATTTGAACTGCCCTCTGGAAGCCTATCTGAATCACTGGCTTGAAAGGAGCTGCTTCTCTCCCAGCTCCAGGTATGTAATGCAAGTTTAGTGGGAAAACAGCAGGATGTACTATGTCATGGATGCACATTTCCAGCACTGTGGAAAGAAACACTTCTCCATCACACCTCATTTCCTCATCTGTGGCAGGAGAGGTTTTCCTAAGAGATAAGAATGAAACATTTCACTCAAGATCTTCAAGAACTGAGAAGTAATTTGGGATAACTGAAATAGAATGACTGATGTACTTGCTTTATATCTCATCCTGACTCTTGACACGTATCTTCAAGATATCCCCTGCCAGCCAGCTGATAAGACTTGGCCTAGAAGCTCCAAGTTACTAATTGGTAAGAACGTATCTTAAAGCAAACACTTTTAATTATGTGTGTTTGACATCTTTATATACGTTTTGTGAGATGATAAATACATTTTCAACAGGTTTCCATTGATGCCATATGGCAGCTCATAAAAAGCTGAACAAATTAGGTGTAATGAGGCTCATTAAAAAAAAAAAAAAGGAAGATCTGCTATTAAAAGGACTTCAGAATTTGCAAGATGACTTTCAAGTGGAGGAGATACTCTGTACCTTGCTTCTCCATTTCTGTCTGTCTACCAGAAATACCTCTGCCCCTGTCAGAGGTACCAGCAGACTTGTGAAGAGAAGCAGTCTTGGGAATACTTGAAATACAAATAGAAGGCAGAACATAAACATCTTTCACAAAATCAGATGCAAGCCGAACATCCTTAAAAGTGGAGAAATTGAGGAAAATGCTAGCTGATGGATGTGGTAATAATGCCTTAAAATCAGGTAACACCTTCAGATGGACAGATGACTAGTAAGTCAAAGGTACCAGGCCAGAAGTCCAGTTGCAGAAGTAGGGTGAAAGAGCTATGGGCAAGAAATGGGAAGAAGGTTCTACTAAGGGTTCAGATAGGATGGTCTCTGCCTGCCCTCTTTTCCCTTGAGACAGAAGAGGGGACAGACTATGTCTTGATCCAACAGAGAAAAACCCCCTCAAAGTACTGTGGATCAGTATTAAAGATTCACAAAAGCATCATCACCAGGCAGAGGGCAACAGTGAAAGCAGCAGTGATGGTTGCTTGAAGAGGTTGTTCAGTGTTGGTTTGTGCTCCATCAAAATGCAGTCACCTTGTTGCCAGACTGCACACATCTTGGAAGGCAGGGGAAAGGAGGAATCTCTGAAAAGGAGGTGAATCTCTGCCTTAACAGCTGTTTCCCAGTTCAACCTGGCAGTGTGACTGGGTGTCCTCTGGAAACAAAAGGGCAGCCGCTGGAGCCTCCCAGAACTGCAGCAGCCTCTAAAAATGTAAAGAGATCCTTGCCATCACCTTGTGACACATGCAAACAACTAGACAGTGTCATACCCCTTCCAGCGGGGTGTCTCAGTAGTTACAGCAGCACTAAGGATGCTTTTGTGTGACCCCAGAAGCACAAGCACCTCGGGTTTCATTTGCACTGGGGCCACTCTCACTTGAGCTATGCTAGTTAGAGAAGAGAGGCTCGAGCTTATTCTGCAGTGAACATTTGTCTAAAGCCTTAGAGAAAACCGCAGCTGGTATTACTGTGAGACACATCCACTGCTTAATTATTTGTTAGAGCTGCAGCTCAGAAAGATCAGGTGGTTTATTGCAGTTGTTGTCAGAACCAGCCTTCCTTCCCCCTACTTTTCAAGTGCGAGTGCATGCTGCTTCTCTGACCTGGCTGGAGGACAAGCCCAATGGCAGCGACTCACTCCAGCCAAGCCCAATGGCAGCAACTCATCTGCTTTTGGAATCACTGGACTGGGAGCCTACAGGGGTTTTTTATAATTTTATTTTTTTTATGGTGAGATTATTCAAGTAAAGGGACCAAAATGTATCAGTGGATCAAAGGGAAAGACTGTTGCCAGTTACTACAAGGTAGCCTATCACATTGAACCTAACCCTACTCTTATCTGTATGACAGTAATATTTGGGACTGGTATGGCACTTAGACCTTCTTCATGTCTTTGTATTTCCATTTCTCTCCCGTTTTAACAGATTTGCCAGTACTCTATTTGATTTGCCAACTATTTTATCTCTAACCTCTGGCTATTTCCTAAAGCTTACTGCCTTTACCTAAAGCCATCAACCCACAAGACTCCTCTGTAGATCCCTGTTTTAGACATTAACATCTAAAATAATGTCTGCAATAGAAGCAGCAGATGCACAAGGCAGAAATAAAGACATACAGAGCAGGACAGAGGGAGGACAGCACTGATTAAGTTTTGCTGCGTTACAGCTTGTTCTTCCAGAAAGGCTTGCCATCAGCTGTTCCCTAACACTGAGCGTGTGTCTCTTCTGGCTGGAAAGCACTGCATTGTGTGTCAGACGTGGTACGACTTCTCCTGGCTATTGCTCACTAATTGCAGACCCACTTCAGGGTCATTCAGCCTCTCTGCTCAAGAGGATGCTGCATTTCACCTTTAGAAAAAATCCTTTCTGGGGTATATTTTGCAGAAGACCCTACAATGAGAGGCACAATATACTAATTAAGTTACATCAGCTGTATATTTTCTCCCATCCCATGTAAAACAGTGGTGCACTTCTCTAAAACCTCTAAGGATACAGACCAAAATGATATCTAACCACTGGGAGGAAAAAAAGGGCCCCATCTTTTCTGGCCATATATCCTTAAAAGGTTCTTTCACAAGGAAAGTGCTGTTAGCCTGGGAAATGGAAATAAAGCATATTGGCTTAATCTGGTCAGAAATGGGCAGATAATAAAGAATAAATGTATCAGAAAATATCAAAATAGGCAAAAAAGGCAACTTTTGTACTTATTTACATCCTGTTCAAATATCCAGAGGGAATCTGTGCAGCTCTTTTTTTAAATTCTCCAAGCTGGGGAGGTGTTTATAGGATTTCACTGCCTCAATTGTATTTACCCTATTTTATGTTACCACAAAGAGGACTTAAAGCTGATAAAACATACTTCCAAAGAGCACATTAGTCTCCTTTTGGAATGACGAGTTTCCATTAAGACTGACAGGTATTTTCCATAATTTCCCATGGGAGACTATCCCCAGGCCCCTCTAAAAGGTTTTCAAACCCCACTGCTGCTGCCATTCACAAGGCACAAGCGAAACACCCTGCTCCTGCTGTCCAACTCAAAGCACTCTTCAAAAACAAATGACAAATTCTCCAACAAATTGCTACTGAATACAATTTGCCTGCCCTCCTTGATTTTGCTTATAAGGAAGAGTGTTTTGTTCGCATTACTCTTCCTGCCAAAAGCATATTATCACAAGCTAAAGGGGGAAATTACTTTGCGGGAGCCTTTAATTAAAAAAGGGTCGCATTTCATTGCCTTTTTTCTCCGTGATAGACATTGCTATCCCTCCCCTTTCCTTTCTCCATCTCCCAAAAACCAATCCAGAACAGTTTGGCAGGATGGTCTTTTACCAAATCTACATCATCACTATAATTCGCTCCTTTTATACATTGGGAGAATGCAGCATTGCATAATGCTATAAATAACTGTTTTATTCATCGAGGGCCTACCTGGCACTGGCTGGCTATCACACTGCTCTTCCTAGCACTTTGCAATAATTACAAATTACAATTTTCTCACCAGTGTGTTTATTTAGCATTAAGAAATAATTGCAAGGAGCACAGTATCACAGTCTGGCTTCCCCCCCCCTCCGCCCTTGTCCCATTAATTGCATCTAAATTGTTCAAATTTTAATGTGTTGTTGAGAGCGAAAATTAATTAAGAGCATCTTTTGCTATATATATTAACTTTTCTCTGGACTAGGAAACTAGTTTTTCATGCCTGCTGTGACTCTTAAGTGAACTGCTACGTTAGTTTTTCCTTGGATGAGAGATAGCGTATGTGTGATTGTGTGTGTTTTGGATGATTAGACTCTTCACCTCTGCTTCACTTCTATCTTCACTTCTATCTAGCTGACTGAAATATCAGTCAGAAGCCTGTACCAGACATACCAGTGCTATTTGTGATCAGATATCTTTCCAGGATTTGCTGCCTGGCAGACCACTGCGAGATTTTAGGACCTTCTGCAGTGATTTCATTTTTTCCTGGAAACAGGAAAGAGAATTTTCTCCTCTAAATGGATTCCCTCTTCCTTTTGGGGCTGATACACATCTATGAAGCATATTTTGGTTTCCATGCCTAAAAACTCCTGGATCAGCAGAAGTGTGTGCAACAGTAGGTGTTAAGGGTTTCTCTGTCAGCATGAGGCATTTGGATGGTACACTCCTAAGCTCATTTCAAAAGAAACTACAGGGGTTTTATTTTCACTGCTATACAGCACAAGTTTATCACAATTGGAATAAAAGACTTAGCAAAAAACCCCGTAAGTACCTCCTTGTCAAGAAACCATTATCTAAATAGCCTCTGAGATGTATCAGAAGCACAAAACCACATTCTTTCCTCAGGAGATTCCTTTCAAAGCCAAGAGGTAAAAAAGGCAGGCTCAAATACAGAGTTCAGAAAAAGATGACCCAAGGTTTATACACTATAATTCAGCATACATGAGCTCCAATCCAAAGCATGGAAACACTGAGGAAAATCAAGGTAAATCACCCTAAAGAATGAAGTCACTGTGTAGGAGGTTGTGTCCCTTAAACCTACAAGTGGATGCTTTCATTCAAGCATAAAGTAGTCATAACTCACAACATCATAATTCTCCCTAGAGGATTTTATTGCTCTATCACTGGTGCATTGACTTAAAGCATCAGCAGATTTGGCTTATCTTTCCCCTATGTATTTGTGTATATATGGCCGTGCTCGGCAATGACTCATTTGAAAGTTGAGCTCTGATTTAACATGGCAATTTGCTCAATTGCTATAAATCTCCCTCGCCCAAAAATAACTGCAGGAGGGGTGAGGAAAGGAGGGAAGTCCTGAGCACAGCCAATGCTATGAAAGTTTCTCCTGAACTACACTTTGAACTGCTTTTTAGAAATACTTGAACCACCTGAAGCTTTAGTATCTCCATAACTTCCCTCTCAGGTATTTCTGTGAATGTGACAGCTTACAGACAGAGGGCTGTGGCACCTTGATCCTCCTGGTAGGAGAGGATTGCCATGACAGGACAACAGAAGCTAAGGCTGTTTAAGAAACAACGTTATAAAAGGCATTTTAAGAATCTGAGTTATAAAAGCTGTGCTTCTAGTCTAAAGAATGAGTCCATTAAAGAAAGTGTCACTAGATGTTTCCATGTTTATTATGTGCTAGTAACTCTGGGCTGAATGTGCTCAATTTGTGAGTACAAAGACATTTTTCTTCTAACAGCCAATCTTAAAAACTCAAGCTGGGATCTGAGAGGTGGGGTGGGTTTTTCATTCTCATACCTCATTACCAGTAAATGTCAATTAATATATACTTGCTTATGTAGCTGTAACTGCTCCTCGTTATTCTATTTTTAATCTTGAAACCAGTTTGAATACAAGAGTCAAAAAATGCAAACCAGATTACAGAGTTTACACAACGATGACCCAGTGCCTGTACACCATAACTCAGCACACGTGAACACAAATCCAAACCATCTGACTAAAGCTACAAATGTTGCAAAACTAATAAGCAAGATAAACGGTGGAGAAGCCACAGTTGAGAGTCAAACCCTCCCCAGGTGACTGCATGGGTTGTTATTGTCCTCTGAAGTCCTGCCAGTATCTTTTCAAGAATGAGCTGCTTGGGGCTCAATGTATTATCCTAGACACAGTCACAAAAAGCCAGATAGGAAGGCTATTACCTCCCTATATTATCATATAGTATCTCTGTCATCACTTCCCTGGTGGTAAGCATACAGTACTGTGAATTTATATTTAACCTATGTCTTGAACTCTAGAAGGGCAGGAGTTTATCAAAATGGCTTTGAGTAACAACTTGTATTCCACCCACAAAGTGTTAGAAGCCACCAGACTGGCTTAGGTGAGCCCGACTTGGAGCTCCCGCCTCTCCCTGGGATCAAGGCGGAAAGCAGTTTAAGTCAGTAGCCATTCTGTAATGAAATGAGATTTTTAGAAGACTATCCTAAATTCCAATTAGTTCATAATAATTAGCAGGGAACAACAACAGCAAAAATAGCATTCATTCACTTAAAATGATTTTTAATGTTATAATGACTGGTACATAATTATACCAGAGAAGGGCTATTTAAAAGAGGGGAAAAAAGATAACTTCAAAAGAAGAGAATTCATTTGGTGTTTATTTGCTTCAGGGTTCTAATTACTCTGGAAAGCAGCAACCCTCCTGATAGGATTACTGACACGAGCGCAACTGCAGCTGCAGGGAACGCTGAGCACATCAGTTTTTTAGCACCATTAAAACAGTCCTCTATAAATACCAAATGCATCTATCTATCTATCTATTACTCTCCCTTCTCAGCACTTATTAGCCGAGCAGTCGCAGAGCATATCACAAAAATGAAATGTGTGGCTGTGGCAGAACTGGTGCAGTAGAGCAAGTAATTTGTATCAGGCTGTATAAGAGTTTAAGTTTTATTATTAAGTATATGTCACAGATATACTAGCACCAGTTCATCTTTTTTTCCCCTTATAGTTCAGATTTATACACGTATTAATAAACTGCAGACGGTCATTTCAACACCCTCATTTAGCAGAATAAGCTGCTCAAATCTGGTCAGAGTCGTGCGGACTCCACGTGGCAAAGCAGAGAGCCCTGGCGACTTTAATTGTTGATGACTAGAGGAGATTTATGACGCTATCCATCCCCGTCCCAGCTCATAAATCACAACTTCCTCCAGTCTTCAGTGGATAGGTTGGATGAAAAGGGCTGGTGGGTCTCATTAGTGCTCCCCAAAGTGGGGCAGAGGTAAAAAGGGAGCCATGAGGCTCAACATTGCTTTCGCTTTTGCCCACACAGTTCTCACAGAATTGCTTTACCTGATTGCATTTTGAAAAGCATTAAGAGGAGGATTTTTTCCTCAGGAACGGAGGCTGGAGGAGCTTCGAGCTGGCATTCAGTCCTAGTCCCAGCACAGATTTCTACACAACATAAAGCATGTGGTTCAGTGCCTCCGCACCTCATCCTCCAAGGAGCAACCCTCAGACGATGCTTCCTACCATTTGTCTGGGTTAGCAGATAAGCTCTTTAGCACAGCCACTTCTACTATGCCTATGCAGCCAGGCTCACCCGGGGCTGGCAGGTACAACAGCAATACAAAACAATAGCTAAAAGAGCTGGAAAACATGTTCAAGTGTCAAGTTTTTCTATTCTGTCCTCATTTTTCTAGCAAGCAATTACGAAAAATCAACACTGCAGAGAAGTTAGGCATTTCTTAGGTCCAATCTGAACTGCACCAAGGAGAAAAAAGTAGAAATGTTGTGTAAAATAATACATTTGTCAAAACACTCAGGAGACTGGGAAATGCCAAACTGGCAGTTTCATTAAGAGATCGTCCTCTAATGGTCATTGTGCAGCAACATCAGTGGAGAAAGTAAAATTCTACGATTATATTCTTAATAACTGTATTATTTTAAGACCTGCAAAAGAGAGAGGGAGCCTACACTTTCAACTACATTGCATGTGTCCTGAAGCCTGGCAAGACAAACCAGATGGGGCACAAGCAGCACCACACTAGTGAAGAAAAGGTGAGTTCTAATGATTTTTCCCATTGTTACAGGGCAGTTTGTAATGTATACAAACATATTGTTTGTCTAATTCATGTGAAAACATATTCACCTATTAGTAATGAAAACATTCCCCTTCTCCTCATGCCAAGTGCATTCCTAATGGAAAACAAAAAGAAAGTTTGTGTGCTAGAGTGTAATGCATGGTACAGTGATCCAAGTTTAAATGAGCTGGCTCAAGACAAGGAGCTATGGTAGCAGAGCACAAAGCTTTTCCTCCTACAGGTAGACTCCTCTGAGCTCCTTGGCTGGATTGAATTCCTCCACAACATGAGGCAGAAAGCAATGCAGACGTATTGAAAACAAGAGAAGCACAGCAGATGCAGAGACACAAGGAAACAGCGAGACAACACTGGTTGGCAAGACAGCAAGCAGTCAGCACACTTCAGTAGCTCAAACGCTGGCAAACTTTCAACCAGCAAGATACAGTCATCAGGTAGGATCTGAAGGAGAGAGTGGGATGACTTTGTGGTAGCTCTCAGGGAGCTCTTCCCAAGGAAGAGCATAGGTGATACTCTCATTTAGACAGGGATGATGGGCAGCAGTGGGGAATGACCCTTGCTAGTCCATAAAAGCTGCCAGGGAGGGAGGGAGCCTAAGAAGGGCTGGAACAAAAGAGAAGGAGCTCAGATTTCATACATACACAAGAGTCACGTCTGAAAAGGATTCCCAGACACTCTGTGGAGGGCAGTTTCCCAAAGACTGCAGAAGTCCACGTTGCTTGTGCTTACAGGCATCACAGAGGCAGGTTCACAAAGACAGTAATACTGGCCTGGAAGTATCTGAAATCTTCACTTTATTAGAGTTGCATGTGTAACAGCAGGAAAAGACTGTATCATATCTTTGTTAATAACCTCATTAATGAATATGGAATGAGACTCAGTGCGGCAAACCCTAATTGCTGGCTAACGTTTACAACAGCAAATAGTACCTATTTCTTGAGCAGTCAGTCACATTAAGCACCACACATACTCCTTCCTCACATTTCTGAAATGATAGTCAGCTTTCGAAGGGGAAGAGAGGGAATGAGAATGCTGCCTGCAGTCTCATAATTGGTTCAGTTGCAAAAAAGACACAGCTTCATGATTTCCAAAGTTGCTATTTTTGTACATGCTTGGAGAAAGCGCAGTTTAACAAAACTTCACAATCAGCGATCCTCACAAAATGTTTGGCACGTATTTGCCAGTTCTTTACTAAGCTAATTCATTTTTCAAAAGCAGCTTAGCAGAGATAACCACTCAGATTTAGATTTGCATTCTTCTGTAAGATATCCTTCAAATGAAATGAAATACTTTAGAGATAAAACCAATCATATTGTTTCATTAGCCTGAAATATCTCAGATGGGGACAGCAATAAAAATAGATAGCTTTTAGATATGAGCACAGGAGAAAAACTATGTTTCATAGTGAGAGTTCAGAATGATTCGGCCAAATAACCTGCTCTTCTAACAGAAGAAGTACAAGTAAGGTCAGGTCAGCACATGGACCAACTCATTCAGCTGATGAAGGTCTTACTGCTCTTTGAGCTCTGTGTGTTGTACATCCTAATACACTGAGTTTCAGTGCTTCCCAGTGGTTGCTTTATCTCATAGGGAAAAGCAAACCCAGAGACAAATGTTCCATAAACTCTAAAGACGGAGCCAACTTTATGATCTACACACATTTTCCCTGAAGGCAAGTCAAGCAGGATGCCATTCACATGCAGATGTCTCAGAGTGTTATTCCTCCTTCAAACTTCTGACGAGACAACACTCCTGACAGGAAACATGTATGAATGTCCCTTTTTCCAAGTCATCATAAGATTTAAGGAAGGTTGCGCAAATCAGTGAGAACCCCAAACTAGATTTTAATCAATGCTTGATTGACCTCCTAATGCATTCATTTCTTTGTAGAAAAGCTAAAAACTACTTTCATTAGAAAAAACACGAATTCTAGAACCAAAGCACTATCACATAAAGCAAGCAAGAAAACTCCAGACAAAATTCTTCTTAATTCCTTTTCATCCTGGAAAGTTACTAAGACTTCACTAGAATATAACACCACAACCTGGTAGAGCTTTCCAGCGTGACCAGCAGAGTACCCTTTGGTAGCCTATAAAGTCAACTCATTTGTAGTAACATACAGTAGACAATTTAGAACTGAAAAAAGAACTAAAACAAAATAAATTATATACTGAACTTCAATACCCTTTCAGATTCTAATGTTATTGGTATATATTGCTGAGATTTAATTTGTAAACTTCTGAGGTACATCAGAAGTTATTTTGGGAAGAACTTAGCTTAAGCTATCAGGCACAAGCTGACATTTTGAGGTATCATCAGAAAGATTACAATGAAATGTTAAAGAGAAGAGCTATTCCCTCTAGGCTAACTGAAGCAGGAAACATCGCTCGCAGCCTGCCACAAGGCCTAAACTGTACAACAATATACTTCAATTATTCCCTTGCTTTCAGTGTGCTAAAAATAAGACTGACATCATAAACCAATTCTAACTAATATTATAAAGCTAAGTGCATGCCAATGTCAGTAAATGAAACATAAAATTAATTGTGCAGCAAAAGAGGAAAGCCTTGTGAAAGAATTCATTGTAGTAGTAAACGGTGAGCACTTTGTATGTCCTCAGGCTTCACTAAAGTCATTACTACTTAGCTGTCATGAAGGCTAGTTTCACAAAGTCTTCTTCAATATGACTTTCATAATTTATTATCAGACAGACACAAAAACCAGCTAATCAAAGCCCAAGACTCACTGAAGTTACCTTCTCATGATTTCAAGGGGCAGTATTTGGCCTCAGACTTGCAGAAGGGAGGCTGTTTGTAACTGAAGTTTTGACAAAACACAACCTTGTCTACTCTAGAGAGACAAAAGGTATCATTTTCTGAAATAAATACAAATATCATGTTCTCAAAACAGATGATCATTAACCTGGAGAGCTGAAGCTTGAACATGAAAGTAAACAGATCAGGGGAACTTTGGAAAACTGGCACTCAACATATCGGCTTTCTACACATCCTCAAATCACTACTGCTTACTTTCCTGGCCAAACAAGATTTGACTGCTGTTAGCAATATACTCCTCGTGCAACTATGGACAGGCAAACTGACTTCTATATGCTACCTTCATGTATTAATTATGACACTGTCAGGTAGAGTAAGTCTCTTTCGGTGGCGATAGAGTTAAGAAACAGGAGGCAGGCAGGTAAGGTTGGCAGGACAGCACAGCCAGGGAGGAAAAAGGCACCTGGTAACTTCTGAAAACAAAAGAAAACAACGAAGATGTTGAGATCCATAGGAGAGAACACATGCTTTCAGACTTCTTCCTCTTTAAAAGTCAGTTTTTTCTCAGAACAACTGCAGTTTTAAGTGGTTAATGACACAATAAAGGAGGACTAAATTTGATGCACAATAGTTTTAGGACCAGAAGCTGAAAGTACAGACATAACTTGTTCCATGCTCCCCAAGGGCATGCAAAATGCAGGTCTGAGTGAGTCAATGGACAGGCAGGGGAGTTCTGGGACACAAATGGCCAATTTAACAAGCATGCTAATGTCCACTGAAGGGAATGACAATTAGAAGTGCAAGCTGTGTCTTAAGGATGAGATGAAAAGACCATGAAGAGATGCAGCTGTTTGGAAGGAAATGTGTTGAGCTGGGACAATTTTGTATCTCTTATCTGTGCTCTACCACAGAGATCCTGACTCTGCTTCAAAGATACTGACCATACTTTTGTGGAAGATGGTTTAAAATCATCCTAAACATCACATGAATACATTTTTATACAAAAACCATGGTCTTTCAACTCACTGTGTCTTGGTCCTGTTCAGCAGAGGGAAATACTGCCTACTACACAGGGATGAACACTAATAAGTGTTGATAAAGTGTTGTGACTAGCTGCTGCTGGACAACGAAGAAGCGTTAACAGCCTTGTTCCCAACACTGCTCTTGGCCAAAGATTACACAAAATATATATAACTATAGCAGAGTTATAATAAGCAAGTGTAAGAAAAACAATTTTCAAAACATCTGTGGCCAGGCTAAGACCACCAGTTCCACAAACACTTCGACAGTGAGCAACTTTGCTCTTGTAAGGTCACACTTACTCTGTGGTGTTTATACGCCAAGGTTTTTGCATATGCATTCACGTTTGGAGAACTGGTTCCTAACACCATACTGCAGAACTCCATCACCATACATAATTCAACGTGGCCATGTGAAATTTAGTACAATATGCAAAGCAAAGATCACATGAAGTGATAAACATTTAATGTTCGTGGAGTTGAAGGTGACACACTACCATAAACAGAAAACATATAAAGCAGTATTTGTTCTTCCTGTCATCCTCTGCTAGACGACTTGATAACAAAATGACACACATGTATTTCCAGCCTTAATCTGGATGCACAACAAAGCCTAAAATTTAAACTAACAGGCCCCAAGGACTTGGATCCAAGAATAGACTATGCCAAGAAAAAACAGTGAAATATGATGATTACACTTTTCAAAAGAATGATCCCTCAAATGTGTCATGCCAAGATTATAAATGTAACCGAATATCCACAGAACCTACAAGCAAAATTTAAAATAGAAACCAGCCTTTAAATACAAGAATTTCAACCTGAGCCAAAGCTGAGTATATTTTTCTTTAAAAACCATTTTTGGTAGTTGTTTATTTTCAGTGTATTACTCATTAACATGCCACTGTCCAGTAGCTTTTTCTTGCTTACACCCAATTTAAAAGAAATAATAAGAAGAATTTAAAAGTCTTATATCTACCGGAAAACCAACTTACTTTC
>NW_010312819.1:16227-21570 GCF_000700745.2 Antrostomus carolinensis
TTGATTTTTTTTTTTACAGCCTGTGTTTCTAATGGAGCTTGAAATTAACACGGCTTTTTGTTTACCTCCTAATTTGTGCACCACCATCATCAGTGCTGTCAGCAGAGCTCTGGGAATAGGGCTTGTTTACTGCTTCTGCATAACCAGCAGAAGGAGCATAGGAGCAGAAAATAGGTTTGGTTTAGAGTTTTTCCTTTATTTATTTTTTTTTGCCGTCATCTTTTTATAGGTTATATATTAATGACTTCAGTGATAATGTGGCCCATTTTGTCAGTCAATATTTATTAAATGGAACATAGAAAGCCTTGAGCTAGCTCAGGGATATGTTGAATTCCTCTGGCACACATATCATAAAAAGTTGGTATTATTGTTGTGTCAGTCCAAAGCATCTGCCAGCCTTTTGCACAGTGGGAGTTCCAGTGAGACCTAGCACTGTCTGTCTAACCTGGAATACCAGCTAGAGAAGTCCCACAGCAACTCATTCTCTGAGTAGCTGCTTTGGCACAGTGTCCCAATCTCTGCATTAAGACAGCCTCCAGTATCAGGGCCCCCAAAGTGGTACAGGAACAATGTCATTTCCACTTCTCAGAGGTGAATCAAATCCTCAGGATCAGTACACAGACTTGTATTCTTGCAGACCTGCAGCCTGACCATCTCTGTAAGAATAAGCTTATTTCTCTTGGTCACCACTAAAGTGCATGGGCTAGGGGCTGATGACATACAAATTAATTTGAGTTAAGTTACCGTCACATTATCATGTCCTTCAGCAACTGTGTGGTTGCTACATGATATGTCCAATTAGTATTATAATAGGTCATTGTATAACTGACATTTCTGATATGATATCAAACCATTAATATTGCCAACTAAAAATACCTTCTATCCATTTTCCAGATATAAGTTTGATGCGCTGATTTTGTTTCAGCGCAAAAGGATGGACTACATGATCTGTGAAACCTCATGTATCTATTTTTCATTAGTATTGAACCTAGACTTTTTTCCCTAAGAAACTTTGTGGTCCAAGGCAAGAGAGAACAATTCTGTTCCCAAACATTCCCATGCCATGCCATGCCATCATTCACTCTTGTATGAATATTGGCATAATCTGTACATGTAAGAAAACTACTCTTCCATAAAAATAGTCTAAAAAGTTGCTCTATTTTGTTTTGTTTTGTTTTTTTAAAACAAATCCATCTCTTCAAATATTATATTCACAAAACCATGTAAGTCTGATGATCTTGCTCAGTATAATCGCAATAACCTGAGTTTCTTGTTGTTCCTGTCAGAAACGTACCCCTCTTCCTCAAATTCAGTACAACCTCCTACTATGCTCCCCAGTTTCCTCCTGCTTATAATATACCATTTGATGATTCTCAGAATTTAATGCTGTGTTGATTCAATGCCTTTGATGATGTGCAGCATATCTAACCATTAGTTATTGCTTAATAAAAATCCTGCTTCATTCCTGGTGAAGGATCAAAAGCTGTATTTTAAATACAGTGCTGCGCTATGTTGGAAATCATACCTTACCTGCTCTGTCAACTGTGCTTCTATGTCAAAATAATACCTTTTCATTTCCTCAAACATACAGTGTATTCCATTTTTTTTTTCTTTTTCTGTATTCTCTCCACTCCCCAGACGACAATTTTGTTGATTTCTGCTTGTATCTTCATGCCTAAAGCTTTTTTCCCCTACAGAAGGTCATTAAGTTTCAGAGGGGTTTTTTTTTCTACATGAAGCTACCAAAATTAGTTTGTCTCAGCACCACCCTGTTAGCATCCCAGAGACTAAACAATTCTGCTTCCTCTGGAGACAGGAACTCAGAAAGGTCAGCTCTTGACTCAACCAGCCTGTGCACAAGTACTCTGTATTCCCTAGGTTGTCTATGGGCTCAGCAGAAATCTTTATCAAGTAGAAGAAAGACAAAAGCTAATCTGATTTTTAATACACATCTTCTGTAAAAAAAACCAAAACAACACAAACCAAAACGAAAATACCACAACAAAACAATGCCTGGGGACTTATTTATTCTTCAGCTGAAAAAATCTGTAAGGTATGAGCAAAAAGGAAACCCCAAACAATGCAATTCCCAGCCTCCTAAATTGACCCTAAGAGGAAACATCATATCCAAGGAGGAGGAGATGTTGACAACCTTGGAAAGTGAGTTACTTGGACTTCTGAGGAGAGTGGATTCCCTGGTGGTAGGTTTGCAATGGGGACTTGTCCATTAGTGGGTATGTTAGAAAAGCATATTCATTTCCTAAGCCATCCAATCTGATTTTAATCATCTGTTTACTTCTGGCCTCAGCTACATGGAAGCAAATTACAACAGAGACCACTAAGTGTCTCCTGAGCAATCCAGACTCAGTGGATTTTCTCAAAAATAGTTTAAATAAAAGATACTTGGACTGCATCACAAGTACAGTAGGTCAATTTGGGACCTAAGATCGTCTCAGAGGAGAAATTTGCCTGCAGAAGATTAGGGAAGGATTCTCTCCTCTTCCTCTGTAATCATATAGTGGGAACCATTAATAGTAAACATTTGTCATCTCTTTGCAAATGAAATAAAAGGGCATCTCCTATTCTAACAACTCTGTGGTTAACACAGATGCCTGGAGTGATGGGATGTGGTGCTTTTCACTGCAATTGCTGGAGCTTTGCACATCTGGTTAACCAGCTCATTCAGGCCACTGCCAAGGGCTGAATGTTGGTCTAAATGGACCATGGTCTGACTGGGAAAACCAATAATCTCGTGTAATTTATGCCTGAAGTTCAAAAGTAGATCTCTAAGCAGATCCCAGGTCTTATGCTTGTAGGACTCAGAGGAAGCTAGAAGCATGCAAGAAGGACTTCTCAAAGTGTTTAGTAAAGGTTTATTAAACTAAGTTGGTTTGCAACAGCATATGAGTATTTACCAGGGCACAAAATCAAAGGATCTTAAAGGCATAATCTTAAAATAATGAAAATTATTTAAGTTTGTATTCTTATCCACTACTACTACAATAATTGTCTTATAAATAGATTCATGCATTTATCTGTTTTCATTTCAATTTTTGTCAAAGACTGATGTACCAGAATGTTAATGTTATATAATTATATATTCTGTAAATTAAAGCAGCATGGCATACTGGTGGGGAATAGCACATTACACATTTCATTACTTCTGCTGCAGCTCAACCAACGTTAAGCTCTGAATTTTGTGTTTCCAGTAGTCAGGGTTTCTTTGGCGGTTACTTTTTTGACAAGCATTTCTGTTCCACAGTTCTTTGCTGCTTATCCACAAGCTATACCGCCCTCAGTGATAGACACGTGGATGGTGATGGTGGAAATCTGGTGGTTTCCACTAGTAACGAACAGAGATAACAATGGAAGTGAACAGTAGGTTTGGGAAACATCTATGGGTATCACAGTGAGCACTGGAGTGTGGACAGAACTGTCATCAGTGGCCCAAAGTTCAAACTACCATGGACATGTTGCAGCCAGTGGATCCAAAAGCCTGACTGTTCTATTTTAAACCACAGCACGTGTCCCAGATTCACCAGATTAGGATAAATACCATGTTGCGTGATGGTTATCAGGTTGTGAATTGTTAGGTGAATTTTTAAATGCAGAAGATCATTAAAACTGATCTGCAGAAACACATACAAAGAATATGCTTGGTGAATTAAGAGAGTCCTGAAACACTATTTACAACTATCTCCTGCTCTGACACCTCTGAAAATGTAATTTGTACTGACCCTCCAAACACACCAAGGAACGTGCATTTTTGCTAATATAGCTATAAAAAGATTAAACGAAGATGCCATCAAAATCCAAGTCTGCCTTTACCTCTTAGTACATTTCCATGCTGATTTGCAGATAGTTTTGATACCAGTAGTAAGAACGGGAGAGAATAACTTTGATTTATTTTGATTTGTACTGCAGAAAGAAGCACACTATAGGCTTTTCATTTGCCTCACAAAATCCAGATTTGCTGAGTGCAAATTGGTAATGTTGGCAGAGTGGCTAAGGTATTCAACTGTAAACATAAAAGAGAGTTTAAAGAGTTGTGGGTCACCTTGAAAAGATAAAAATCATTGAATTTATTCATATGGGTTTAAGCATTTATGAATGATGGAACCAGCCATCTGTAAGACAACAGCTCTAACAATATCACAATGCTTATTTAGCAGCTCAAACTGCACATGTGGATTTTCCAGGCAGCAGAAGAAGTGCCCTACTCTCCCCCTGATCACATCGTGCAGCCTGTGAGCTTCCTATTACATGTTACAGCAGAAGCAGCCTCACAGATGTGAAATCTTCACCTATCCAGATCACAGACAGCTCAACTCAAGAGCCTTTCGTTTCAGTTTGGCTTCTATCTAGCAAGCAGATTGTACGTAACAAAATCTGCTGCTTTCAAAGTCATGTGCAACGTGCACGGACAGCATCAGCAGGCAGACCACAAGATCCTTCTCTGTGAAACTCTCTATGAAGCACTCTTTTTTTTTTTTACTTTACCTTTTAACTTATTCTGAAGTTGGCCCTCTTACTGAAGCTGCAGGTCACACTATGCGAACAACAAAGAGATTCCCCGGGGATGCAGTGATACACAGTTTCACAATGCTTCTAATATTTTAAAGGATATGAACTGTTCCCAATAGAATAAACAAAAAGCTGCCATCACTGCAATGCCACAGAAGCTTCTATTTAAATGACTTCTATCATCTCCTTGTGCTTACAAGCACTCTGAAATAGCAAGCCTGACAACACCACCAAATTTTAAATACGGACCATCAAGGCAAATAAGGGTTAAGCTTCTGGTCTGGTGTCACCCAGGAAGCCCAGAACAGAAATAGAGCCAAGATGTCCTGAATGACCGTCCTACACTGTAACCCCAAGCACATCCTTCCATAAAGGTACTTTATTTCAAGATGTACATTTTCCTTTCCAACTTGGAAGTCTGGCTTCTTTTTAAGACCTTTAATTATAGCTCAAATTATGTTCAATTTCTTTTTCCATGGCTGTTTTTTTCCTGTCTAGGGTTCCACTGTTTTTTCCTCTCTCCAGAAACACCAAATGCTTTAAAATCTTTTGTTGTTAGCAAGCAGGAAATGAGGAGAATTTCTTGAGAATGTTTCTTTCTTTCTCCATTGAGGAAACAAAACAGATGTTGTTCTCTCCTCAGGGGGAAGGATCCTATCACATCGCAGGTGTAAGCAGACACTGCTTTGCATGTGGAAAGGAAAAGAGCAGCATTAAAGGACCTTGCTTGAAAAACAGCACCAATGGCAAAGGCATTTGGTTTTTGAGCAATAAAGAGAAGCTCATCCACCTAAAGAAAAGAAGGAGTATGGGAAATCA
>NW_010312819.1:21612-25892 GCF_000700745.2 Antrostomus carolinensis
CTGCCAACTTTCCCAATATTAACTTAGCATCTCCCTTAAAGCAACAGCTCCACAAACCAGGGAATGGCATGGAAACATCTGCTTTGTTTTTTTAAAAGGTTTAATACTTCAGTCTGAAACTAAGAATAGCCTAAAGACTCAAATTCCCAAAACATCCAGAGCAAAATCTGTGTTTCTTTTAAGCCTCATTACTTCTAAAGGGGGTCAACACTGGATTTTTTAATCCTTTAGGTTGACATTACTGGGCAACTTTCACAACCTGAAAGATTTCCTAAGCCTCTCACTGCAACCCCAAAAGAGGATTTAAAAAAATCCCTAGCATAATAAGAAACAATTACTTAAACATATTTTCACCTTTTCAAACACTTCCTTTGTGTATATGTGAATACACAGTTTGGAAATAATCCTGTTTGTGTTAACAGCAGTAAATCTCAGACAGCTCAGACTCACTATTTGCAGAACACACAGCGCTTTGCATATGGCAATAATTATGTCAAAACTGGCATAGTTACCTCCAACCATTGATCTGATACTGGCCTCACCTAGGATGAAACAGTCACACTCAGTCGGTATCACACAGGGAAAGAAAGGTCAGAGCAGCTTCCTCCATCTCCATGAAGACTGGTCTACCAATGTAAGGAAAAGAAAGATGGTTTCCCTTGGAGTTTATGGAGTTTTATTTTTTGTCCTCTCACAAATCAAAGAGTATCTTTTCCTGCATGAACTAAGTCATGTTTGCATAAATGTCAGCTCACTTTTAAGGACAGGATGAGGTGTAGACCAACCTGATCTAGTGGAAGATGTCCTGCCCATGGCTGGGGGTTTGGAACTAGATGATCTTTAAGGTCCCTTCCAACCCAGACCATTCTATGATTCTATAATTCTATTATAGCCTTGCACTACAGGCAGCCAGTTTTATTTGCAGAATTCTACTTAAAAATGAGACATCAAATCAACTGGTCCCAATGCTGCTTCCATGATCAAATTTAAGAAGAGACAGGTGTTCATAGGCATTATTTATACTCAAACACAGGCCCAGATGCATCCCTAGAACCTCCAGACTTCTCTGTGACCCTCCTCAGGCATCTTTTTCTTTTATGTGGGAACAATGCTAAACCCTGTTCACTTGGGAATGAAAGAGCTATGGTATTCAGATACAATTTTACTTTTTAATGTTTAGTTTGATGTTAGAACTGTTTAGTTCATCTGTTTAATTTTGATGGATTCATTTTTGACAAGTCCTCAGTGAGCAAAACTGCCTGTTTACACAGGGGGCTGGGAGTGCTAGAGGACAGGCAAGACTGCTCTATATCGTATTTATAAATAGGCAACAGGCAAATAGTGCTCAAAATTGCGGAGAAGCGTTATGAAGTTGTACCATGAAATATCATAGCTGTATAAGTATGTGATATCACCACTGGGTAAAGAAGGAAACCATTGGCGTGCAGGACCAGAGGTACAGGAAGAGAAAAGAAAACCAAAGCTACAGCAGTAGGACTCTTCAGAAACACCCAAACCCATACTCCCAGGAACTGTATGCCTTGGAGTTGACACCACAGAATGGTAATCCATCAGATCATATACTGATGCATAACAGAGGACAAACTTCTCTTCTTTGGATTAATTATGGCAGAGTAGCACAGGAACGTCTCAGGCCAGGACACCATCACATCTGCACAAAGTTTTTTACCGCAGGTAACAGTGCCAGAGCACAGCAAACAAACCCCTCTTCCTCCAAGGACTGGAAAAAAAAGAAAAGAAAAAGATAAATCTCTTGTTTTGAGTTGGTTTTGGCTGAGAAGTGAGGTCAGCCAGAGCTGGAAGTGGAAATGTTGCCTGGAATAACTACCAGCAATATTCTAAGAATCTAATTCAGTTTTTCATAGGAACACTATTCTAAAGCAATGGAAAGTTAAAAACCTGATTGTTTTCTTTTTCTGGCATCATGTTCTAACTGCAAACAGTCATTGTGGCCCCAGTGCCATGTTTCTGACGCAGGAGCAAAGGGACAAGGGTACAGTCTGTTCGTAGTGCCAGTATTACTGCTCTGCAGTGGCCAGGAGGGCAGTGGTTTGGTCTCCTTGTGTCAGTGGCAGGCCATGAAATCTCAGGAAAGCAGATGACCTCATCAGATCCTGTAGAGCTATGCTTGGTAAGAACAGAAAAAAGATCCCAAGTCCACCACTGTCTTTACACTTCACCTTTTTACTCTCTTTGAAGTGGAATGAAACCTGTTCTGCTGCACACGTGAACCTCTAGAAATACTGAGGAACCAGGCTAGGTTTGTCTCCATTACTCAACTGCACTCCGTATTTTCTACTCTTGAGAAATAAACAGATTAATAAGTTTGGTCCATCAAACAATAAATAATTTGTGTGCACAAACAGATTCGATTCACAACAGCCCAATGGTGCATGCCATCAATGCGGCAAGCTGCTTGCTGTAAATGCAATGCATTCTCCAACTACAGGAAAGCAAAGGGATACAGCTGCTGAAGGGCGATGTGAAATTAAAGAGGGAATGAAACGTGTGATCTTATTTAATCACACCTGGTGCTTCAATTTTTCAATAACAGCACCCTGCTAGACTGTGTCAAATCGGTTCTACAAAGAAAAAAATTATGGATGGAAAATGAATTAACTCTTTCATCCCTGCTGTTAATACGTTATACCAGTCAGAAACATCTTTAGCAGTGGCTGTTAAGAATCCTTTTTTCTCAGATGAAAGGTGCTCGGCACCTGGCTAAATGGAGCTCAGTGGATGACAGTGCTTCTGTGCAGCAGGTGAGCATGTGCCCTCCACACTGACAGGAGCATGAGTCTTGAGTGAATGTATAACCTATTATTATACACAAGAAATCTTCCTGGGCAGAATCAACTTGAAGGATTGAAGTACCACACTGGGACCAGTCATTTCTGTTTGTTTCCTTAGGTGGGTGGCACATATGTGCAGAGAGACAGACAGAGGAAGCAGGACAGGAGGGGACAGCAGATTGCAAAAGGGCAGAAAGCAGCTCTTCCCTTGTCTTGGACGCTCTGCTCAGCACAGATTTCCTCTAAGAAGAAAATTTATCCCAGCAATTACCTGGCTTCTGTTTGCTTTGAGGCTTTCCTTTTTTTGAAGATTTTAGTGTGTTTGTTTTAAGCCTTACTTTGCAGTTTGGGTTTATATTAAACGTCAAACATAATTTGATTCTGCAGGCATTTGTTGTGTGATTACTATGTCCCATTGGCTAGTCAGACACTGCTTCTCAAACAGTGTGCCCTATGTACTAATAAATCACTTGTGGTAATAGACAGCAAGGTGCTCTACCTAATGTAAAAAATGGTAATTGTGGTCAAATGTTCCATTCTTTGGGGAAAAGGAAAAAAATAATCCTTCTACATGATTTCACTCAGCAGCAGAAAATAAAAAGCCAAGGTATAACTAGCTTAACTTAACCATCCTTATATTAAATTCATAGAGAAGAAAATCAAACATGAAAAATAACTAGCAGGCTCCCGTTCTGGTCTCTTCATTGAATTAATGTCACCAGTACAGTACTGGATAAAGTAAGATATACAAGGTTACTGTCCAGTGGAGCTGTGTGTTTGGAGAGTAGTTCATTTTTGGAGGGCAGATATTTCTTCATGCAAGCGTTACCTATTTAAGAAATTGGTATTTATTCGGACATTATTGTCTCAAGAGATGTCTAGTTTTTACAACATGAATTCATCCAATTTACTGAAAAACTAAAGCGTTAAAGCAAATACCTCAGAAGAGTTTTAACAACATCTTAATCTCTTCATCATTACTTGTACAACTCATACTCAAAGAGATTATCACACTAAGGAGCAAATGCTGATTTTTTTTTTTTTTAATAAATAAAAAGGCATTGTAAAAGAGCTCCATAAAAAGAAGATGCTAGCACTGCAACATGAGGGATTAATTTAAACCAGGGTTATTTAAAATGCTGAATATAATCACAGTTCAAATTAATAAACAGGAAGCCTTGTTTTATTCAGTTTTATTCTTGTTTTGCATTTTTTATTTGTGTTTTCCTTTGGTGGACAGAACCATAGATAGAACTGAAGTGGACTTCAAAAACATCATCTAGTCTACCCGTCCACTTGTGGCAGAGACAAATATCCTCCCAGGTAACTATTCCACACACCTACAACCCTCCTCTACTTTCGCTCCCCACTCTACTCCACTCTAATATACTTACACTAAGTTTCTAATACCCAAATCTAAACCTCCTTAGGTGCAAACTGAATTAATTACTTTCCATCTTACTTTGG
>NW_010312819.1:25927-37117 GCF_000700745.2 Antrostomus carolinensis
CTTTAATATACCTGAAAGATTGTGTCTCTTTCCAACTTTGTCCTTACATCCTGGAACCAACTTTCAATGTTTCCTCACTGGTCTTTTCTAAATCTCTGCTCACTCCTACAGCTCTTCTCCTGGCTTTCTCCAGTTTGCCTATATCGTTTCATGATGTGAAGCTGGCTCTGGACACTATTCCAGCAGAGAAACAGAGCGCCAACAGAAAAGAGTTAAGGATATCCTATGGCTTACATGCAAGACTCCCACTTATGCTAAAGTCTGGTCTCTTCCCCATTTTCTCCCCCAGCTGTATCACAGTGCTGACTCACATTCAGCTTGTGATATCCCAACACCACATGCTCTCTCACAGTACTGTTACTTACTCAGATATCCCTCGTCTGCATTCATACACTTGTTTTCCCTTCCTCACCGCAGGCTGCCTTACTTACATTTGCTGAATTCCCATCTTACTCATTTCAACCATTTCTGCATTTTATCAAGATCACTTTGGACTCTAAACCTGCCCTCCACAATACCCAAAATGTATTGGAGCTTGCAGTCCCTTGCATGCTGGACTCTCCAGTCCATCGTCCAAGACACTAATGAAAACCATGAGCAGCACGAATGAAAACCATGACCTGGGGCAGAATCTAACACCACTGCACTTCAGGCTCCCTCCCTACCTGCCAAGCAAACAATAACTACCCTTGAACACAGTACATCACTAGATGATTTTTTCCCTATTTACTTGTAGGAAGGCTATGTGCCTTTCTGCTACACCGTCAAAAGCCTTAATAAAAACAAGACATACCTATGATTTCTATATGCTACACCTCTTATTCCATTCAAAAAGGAAATTTGACATATTTTTTTCTAAACAAATCCACACTGGCTGTTTTTCTATCAGCTTATTATCCTCTAGCTGTTTACAAATTGATTAATCACTTTCTGCAGCATTTCACGGTGTATCAAAGATAAACTGACAGGATTCCTCATTTTAAATGTTAAGTTTGCCCTTCCTCATCCTTCACAAGTTCTTAAAGATAAAAGCTGAAGTTCAGGGATAGTCTTATCTGACTCCCAAGTATTCAGGGGTCAATTTCATTAGACCTCGGTGACTTGACTGTGTCCAACTTTCCTCCATATATTTCACCTCTCTTCCCCACTCCAGCTTGTGTTCTTTTCCCTCTACTTAGGTTAACTGTTCAAAGCACTTTGTCACAATTAACCTGTTCGGGAAAACTGAATCCAAGAAAGGCTGAAGTGTTCATCCTCCTCTTTGTGAGCAGCTTTCCCCTCCTTGTCCACAGAGTAACACAATTCTAATTTCCTTCATCTTTCCCCTATTTCTATAGTCTTGAAAAACCTTGTATTTATTTTTAAATTTTAATACCCCTTGTAGTTGCAACTCATTAAACTAGGTGTTTGTGCTACTTTTTAATTTGTTTCCCTTAGCAACGCATTCTCCTGTTCCCATTAGTTGTAGTATTCCTGATTTTCAAGTAATTGCAGAAGGCCTGAAGTACTTCTGATATTTTGTGTCATCTTCCTGCAATGGTACAGTCTGCTGCCATGTCTGTAGTATCTTCTCTTCCAAAAAACAGTCAGTTCCCTTGAACTTTCTTTTCCCTCCCTTCCCAGCCATTACCTACCTATTCCAAAGTTCAAAGAAAACAGCTCTTTTAAAGCCCTTGACATTATTCAGCTGCTTTTACTCATTCCTTCCTCTCCTTCAGATCAGAAACTCTTTTGTGATCCTTGTCACTCACGCTGCCTTCTGCCTTCAAATTCACAACCACTTCCTTCTGATGACTCAGAATAAAGTAAATTCCTTCACTAATTTCCTTTGCCCTCAGAAACAAAAGTAACTCTCTTCAGATTTTACCTCTTATTAGACAGCCTAGACAAGATTCACTTGACCAAAGATAGGCCTATATTCAGCTCGTCACTCCAGAGAACAGATCAGGATCTCTCAAAATGAGATTCAACTTACACCATAGTAGATGCCTAAAGCAAATCACATAAAACATCTCTAACGGTTCCTATTTTTCCTAGAATGACCCACAAAGGGAAGTAATGGCAATTAGCTCACACACTAGCATCTATCACTCACAGAACCATGCAGGATAGAAGGTACGTCTGGAGGTGTATAGTTCAACACCTGCTTAGAGCAAGATTAGTGTTAGAGCAGGTTGCTCTAGGCCGTGTCCATTCGAGTTTGGAATATCTACAAGGACGGAGATCCACACCTTCTCTGGGTCTGTTCCACTGTTTGGCAACCCTTTCTTCTCCCCCTTATATTTAGCTAGAATTTTCTGTATTACAACTTGTGCTCAGTTGCCTCTCATTCTGCTCCCAGGCACATGTGAGAATCTGGTTCTGTCTTTTCCACGCCCGCCCAACAGGTAGTTGTAGACAGCAGTTAGAACCCCTGAACCTTGTCTTCAGGCTGAACAAACCCAGCCCTCGCCCTCTTTTCCTACATGATGTGCTCCAGCCCCTGACCATCTTGGTGACCTTGCTCCTGTCTGTCAATGTCTTTCTTGTACTGAGCACAAAACTGCACCAGCTGTTCAAGATGTCATCTCATTGGTGTCAAATGGAAGGGAACGATCAGTTCCCTTGACCTGCTGGCTACACTGCTGCTTGTACAGCCCAGTATGCTGTTGTCCTCTTTCTCAGCAAGGGCATACTGCTTGTTCAGATTCAAATTGATGTTTACCAAGACCTGAAGGTATTTTTCAGCAAAGTGCTCCCTGGCCAGTTATGCCCCAGCCTGTACTGGTGCAGGGGGTTATTCCATCCCAGATGCAGAACTCTGTATTCATGTTTAATGACCTTCCTAAGGTCTCTGACAGCCTACTTCTCCAGTCTGTCCAGATGCCTCTGAGCGATAGCGTTGCCCTCCAGCATATCAAGCACTCTCCCCAATTTGGCAGTATCCCACAAACCTTGCTGAGGGTGCACGGTCATCATCATGGTCATTAACAAAGGTATTTGGACAGTGTTAGCCTCTGTATCAATCCATTAGGGATACCACTAGATTCTCCATTTGCTTGTCTACTTATCCAGTCATTAAGTCAGCAATTTGGCTGCAAGGACACTGAGGGAGACCATGTCAAAGGCCTTTGTAAAGTCAAGGTGTACAACATGCATTGCTCCTCCCTTGTCCACACAGCTGGTTATCTCAACACAGAAGGCAATCAGGCTGGTTTGCCCTCAGTAAATCCAGGCTGGCTCCTCCCAGATACCTCCTTGTCTTTCATGAGACTGGACCTCTAAACTAGAAAAATTACTTGCTCTTCTGTGTCCTCCATACAACTGCTTTCTGTTAATATTTCTTGACGGCACTTGTCCTAAGCTTGTGTGCAGTAGACTCCAGATGTGATACTGAACTTGTCAGCATGTTGACCTAAATCTAAATATAGCATGTATCAATAAATACGACATTTCTTTTTTTCAGTTATTACAACCTACACATATTTATTTTCATGATTAGCATTCTTATACTCAACTCTTGATTGACTTTAGAATAGGACAGACTAGACTAGACTATTTCAGTTGGAAGGGACCTACAACAATCATCTAGTCCAACTGCCTGACAATTCAGGGCTGACCAAGTTAAAGCATGTTATTAAGGGCATGACAGGCTTGGGGCATCGACCACCTCTCTAGGAAGCCTGTTCCAGTGTTTGACCACCTTCTCAGTAAAGAAATGCTTCCTAATGTCCAGACTAAACCTCCTCTGGTGCAGCTCTGAACCATTCCCATGCACCCTATCACTGGGTACAAGGGAGAAGAGCTCAGCAACTCCCTCTCCACTTCCCCTCCTCAGGAAGCTGTAGAAAGCAATGGTGTTGCCCCTCAGCCTTCTTTTCTCTAAACTAGATAAGCCCAAAGTCCTCAGCCACTTCTTGTAGGACATTCCTTCCAGTTCTTTCACCAGCTTTGTTGCCCTCCTTGGGATGCATTCAAGGACCTTCACATCCTTCTTAAATGGTGGGACCCAGAACCGCACACAGTGCTCAAGGTGAGGCTGTACCAATGCTGAATACAGCGGGACAATCCCCTCTTTTGACCAGTTGGTTGTTCTATGTTTGATGTCCCCCAGGATGTGGGTTGCCTTCTTGGCTGCCAGGGCACAGCGCTGACCCCTATAGAGCCAGCTGCTGACCAGCACCCCCAGATCCCTTTCTGCAGGGCTGCTCTCCAGCCACTCCTCTCCCAGTTTATACTTGTGCCTGGCATTACTCCATCCTAGGTAAAGAATCCAGCACTTGGACTTGTAAAATTTCATCCCGTTAATCATAGTCCAATGCTCCAATCTATCTAGATCCGTCTGCAAGGTCTCTTACCTCTCAAGAGAGTCAATAGCACCTCCCAGTATGGTGGCATCAGCAAACTTGCTAATGGTGCATTCAACTCCTGCATTCAGATCGTTAATAAATACATTGAACAGGACTGGCTCTAGAACTGAACCCTGAGGAACACAGCTGGTGACTGGTCGCCAGCCAGATGTAGCCCCATTCACTACAATCCTTGGAGTCCTGCCCTTCAGCCAGCTCTTCCACCAGCACACTGTAAACCTGCTCATCTCACAGCTGGACAACTTGTCCAGAAGGATGCTGTGAAGGATTTTCATTCCTTACATTCTCATTATACTTGGGCATGAGTAATGACAGGGGTGTTTTCACTAGGGTTGACGAGGGTGTTTTTATTTGGGATTAATTTTAAGTTCTAGTTGTAAGATAGATATTAGTGTGTAAAAGTGAAATGCAATAAAAATGGTGAAGAACAGTATTTTCCAAATAAGCTACATAATCAAGACAAAAAAATGCTTATCATTATACTTTTTAAGTAATCAGTCTCATTAAGCAAGGAAGCATTACCTTCACTTGATGAACTGAATGTCTTAGTTCTGGTTACCATATTTCTCAAGATCTCAGAACTGGCTGATCTCACTCTCTACTGCACATATTTTGTTTATAGATTAAAAGACAAAAACAAGCTTTTCAGCTTTTTTTTCTCCCAAGTGGTTTCTTACTTTAGAATGAACTAGTTGCTGAATTGAAATAGCTGAACAAACATGAAAAAGATATTATCTCTGCACCTGCAGAAGTAAAAAAAGAGTTTAGCTCTTCAACAACAGGTGTTTAACCAGCGACTTTCACCAATTCTGTTGTCTGACTTCCTTTGCATTTCAGCAGCAAATACTCACTGCTATATACTGAAAAATATGAATTTAAATAATTACAATAACCTATAAGATCTAACTTTACTATGCTGTCTGAAGTTCAAATAAATCCAATGTACTTTTCTTCTAAAAAGCAAATATGTAGCACAGTTTTAATTTAAAATCACATTAAATATTTCATACCCACTTTGCACTGCACAGTTTGCAACTGTTGGAAATTCTGCAGTATGTTAACATAATTTTTAGTTCTTTGATTTTTTTAAAGAGGAAGGAAAGAAACCAAGACAGAGACCTTGCTGTGAAAAAAAGACATAGAAGCACTTGCTGCCTCCTTCCCCATATAATCCAAGTGTGCGCTGGGGAAAGAAACAGGAATGGGGAGATGTGAAAAAAAAACAGCTTTTGATATTCATAACTGTGTTGCAATAACTTTTGAGGAAACATGTTGCTGGCTTCAAAAAGCTTTTATTTCATGCTTTTGCAATTGTAACACAGGTTTTAAAATTTCAGGCTATTCAAGCTGTAACACGTACAAAACCTTGTTCCAGTACTGCCAGTATGGTTCAACCTGGCCTCTTTGCATTGAGTTTGACGTTCTTCCTATCTCAGACACAGCTCTGAACCAAAAACCTAAGATGCCAAACAATGCTTTTAAAGCTCACAAGATTGGTTTGCACCTGTAACAGTTTATTTGTCTCTGTCTTCCCTTAACTTTAAATGAAAATACCTCCTTATTTATACACAGGCTAAGCTGGACAACAAAGAGAATAGTTCTAAGTAGGAACCATTTAGAGATGCTAAAATCCATACTACTGGGCATGGATGAATTTTATTTTCTGTTTGGCTCATCTGTCAAGCACCTAGATCTGATGTGCTCATACAACAAGACAGCTAAAGGCAATAAACATGTCAGATCCATCTGTTCTTCAGGACATCGAGAAAAGAAGGAATTGCTCCCTGCAGTATTCTATACACTTGAGACCATTTTGGAGAGGTTTTCCTCCGCTGCTGACAGAACAATTCAGCTCTTCTGGCCTAAGTCAGTGAAGAGAATTAGCTCCATCCTAGTGAAACCAGGACAGTTTCCAACCTTGTTTCCTGTGTTCCACCTGGGCGTGTTGTGAATCCTTGACTACTTCCTGTCTCTCCATGGTCTGAGAATTGGTGGCTGGGACAGGGATGCAACTGCATTGGAAAGGCTTTGTCAAAGTCAGGAAACAAAGCACAAAAACCAAGAGTGAAGCCCATACAGAACCCACCTAACCCAGGATCCTGGCTCCTGCAGTGGCTCTCAGTAGCTGCAGGCACCCAGCTCTGCATCTCAGACCAGGTTCACACCCATGATGTCCTCCACTACTTTCTTAGTGCTTCAGTATAGTATCCCTTCTCACCCTACTCCCTTGCTGCCTCCAGAAACTCCCACCATGAATACGCTTATCAGGACAGCTTTCATACCCCTCACAACACACTTCAGTGGTCTAAGCGACTGAGGGGAACCCTGAACAGACAACAGCTGCCCCGGTATTTGCCATTCATCTGCCCAGCTCCCCGAAGGGCGGCTGCAGCCAATGTTGAACTACAACACTAGCAGCTGCCATAGAGCCACCCACTGATCAGCTGCAAATACAGACCACACCAATGAGAGCAGAACAAGCACAGAAACAGCTGACAAGGCTGAGGTGTTTGTGACAGAAGTAGTCTTCCAGCTGTGTTTTAACAAAAACCACATTTGAACCACCTGCAGCCATGTTTAAGGAGTTTGGCAGCCATTCAGGGGATGTGCTACTTTCTCATAGGAAGGTAGAATTAAAGTTTTTTTACAGGATATACACAACCCACTGACACTGGGTTAACTCAAGTAACATCCATTTCTCACTTTTGATTGGCAGGAGGAAAGAGGGAAGGAGGTTCCCAGCCTAAATGAACACAGGAGATTCAGAGAAGAGCAAGCCCGAGCGATCCCCGAGAGAATATTCCTGATTTCTGGTCAGCCCTGGTTAATATACTGAACATGACATGACATGATATGGAATATCTCATTGGCATATCCCAATGCCAGATTCGGGTTTTGCTATTCACTACGCTTCCCCTCTCCCTAATGCAGTCTAATGCAGCTGTGAACCAGCCAAACACAATGACCTTCGGCTCCAGCAGCAACTAATAACATTAGTACTTTATCAACATTCTTCTCAAAAAAAATCCCATACCGAAACTAAAACACAGCTATTCTAGCTACTAAGAAGAAAATTAACTCTATCCTAGCAGAATCAGGATAAGCAGTTCTACCGAGAATGACTTGCTCTAGCTCATAACCATGCTGACTCTAATAACTCTGAAGCAAGATGGCAAGACATCTGTCCTCTGATACACAGGCCTCCACACGCAGGTCACAGGAGAGGGTGGGGCGTAAATGTTTTGAGGGGGTGGAAAGGGAATGTGGAGCTGGAGGGTGCCCTTTCCAGAAACTGCAGCCTCTGTGCCAGATGGAGTTGGTCTGTAGATCATAGATGTGGATGTGGCACTTGGATGGGCAGGTGAATATGTATAAATAAACTTTGCCCTTCAGTTTATCATGCAGCATGTACATAAACAGCCAGCAAGGTGGGTCACAGAATGGACAGAAGCCTGCAGAAAAAGGGGATGGAAATGAGAGGCAAATAATAAAAGTCTTGCAATGGATGAGTTAGGATAAAGCTGAGTCAGACTCATACTTTCTCATTCTTCCTAAGCACCAGAGGTGAAGGATTAAGCACATCACCCACTACAGTTCAAGCAAGTAATGCATACTATCAGTTACTTAAAAAGGCTGGCAAAAATTGTGAAGGAACAAAACAAGCAATCAGAGCTGAGGGTCTGATTACTGAAACCCAGAGATATCCTTTTGGAAAGCTGGCCTTATTTGCTGCAAATCAGTTTCAGCAGCCAATTTGAAGCTATCACACCAGCATGCTGTTATATGTAAGTTAATAAGCACTTACTATTGATGGTTTCTGCAGTGGCTGTTTAATTTTTAATCATATCCTTAATTTACTGTTTACGTTTTTATCCAATTAGAGTGTGTGCATGTGTGTGTATCTGTGTGACAGAGAGAACATGGAAAACTGTGTTTATTCAGAAGTACAATGCCTTGCTTTCTAAATGAGGAAATACACGTGTCTCCTGCTTGAAATGTTTTCACACAGCCCTCTTATTTTTCAGGAGAATGTCATCTCAGGCTGCTGTGTTATGTTGCACCATTCTGCTGTTAGAAATGGGCACCGCTGACCTCTCTCTGCAATGCTGTACTTGGAGTTTGGAATTGAATGTCATTAAAATATCCAGTGCTAAGAAATGGGCAGTTTTACTGGCACTTTCCTGAACAGAAATCCCAGCATCCCTTTTCATCTGTAGACTGGGCATTTAGGTAACACCCTGGGACACTCTCATCCTCATCATCCCCATTTCAACCTTTCATTATATTCCTATAGTCATAAAAACTGGATGCACTGAAGGGATGGAAGATGGATCATTTATTTTTAAGCACTGACAATTTTTCATGGCAATCAACAATAAAGTTCTCAATTACAGAGGGAGAGTAAATAAACCAAAGAAGGATAGAGCTTCAAAGAGAGCTGGGAGATGATGGAAGGATAGAGATTAGAATATCTCAGAGTCCAAGAGATGAGACTAATCACAAATAAAATAGTATTACTATTACTACCTGACATGCTGAATGGTGTAATGCCAGTTATTAAAAAAAAATAATCAAAAAAGTAAAGCCAGAAATGCACTCAGCAGGGGCATAATGTGGTTGATATGGATCCTGGCAGAGCTCTCGGGAGGTGATCTGACACCCAGCGCAACTCCTGTGCCTGTGTCCTCCACATTCAGACTGCCTCCGGTCACAGGCTCAGCTGTACAGCAAATTAGGACAGGCAGTAATAGGACTGCCTGCTCCTCAGACAGAGACTGCTCTCACTCCCAGCAGGCAGAGGCCGAAGGGAAAGGGCAGGGCCCTCTGTTTCCCCCATGTAGCATCTGCTTCAAGGAGAGATGATGGCAGGTACCCGAAGAGCTCCACAGCAGAGACTTAAATTGAGGTTCCTGACCAGGGTTTGCTGGTTCCTCCTGCCGTGTTCATAGCTTGGCTCACATCCCACTGCAGCTGTATTCTCTGCATCCTTGAGAACTATCCTGAAAAACCCAGACTGGCATCCACTTTATTTTGTTCTCGAGGAAAAAAAAAAAAAAAGATGCAATTCTATCCCTCTGCAAATATAACACCTCCAATTTCACCTCTTTTTCTCTACAGCACAAGAAAGGTAAAGATAGGAAATCAATATATTCATAGAAAAAAACAAACATCTAAAAGTTCTCATGAAAGTCAGAAACTAAAGGGCCATGGCTACAGATGCCTTAACAATGGCAGAACAGGTTGGATTAATGTGCTGTTGTAAAAGACTAACAAATAGGGAGGAGTAAACTGCTTTTAGAGTAAATGCTACAGGTTTCGGTACCCTGTTCCAGAAGCCCATTGCACTCTGCAGCCAAAACACTGGGCAGTTAGGTACACCCTCCCACAGGAACCGTTCCTAAAAACACCCACTCCAGGGAATGTTTATGCCAAGTACATGCAGCCCTGCACTCCAGGAACTGGACTTGTTTAAAACAAAAGTCGTCCCCATCAGCCACACAGCTCAAAAAGGCAGCTTCAGTTCTTGTTTTCTTCTCTGCCCCCAGGAGCAGGAACTAGCAGCAAGGAAGGAGGAGACTGCGTAATAAAGGCAGACAGGAAGGTCTCCAGTAGGCTCCAAGTCCTAAAGATAGCAATGAAACTAGCACGAAGGGAAGGAGGAAACCACCCTCCCACTTCAGAGGAAACCCCAAAATAAAACCTTTTGGCAGATAGTAAAAGGCTTTAGCATTCAATAAAACGAATGAGCTGCATGAGAATGCAAGAGAGCTTGAAGGGAGACACAGAAAGCCCAAACAAAAGACTTATGAAGAAGCTTGCTTTTTCAGTTGCTCTTCTGTGTTATTATTTCAATTTATTTTTTGATAGGTTTTACCAGCTTTTCTATTTAATTGAAACTATGCAGTTCATGGTTTTCAAGAACACCTTCATTACCTGTACTAATTAATTATATAAAAGGGAAGCAGTTTTCACTAAGTTTTCTGAATTATGAAGCAAAATTCAGTTCTCAATGAGCATTTCATCTGGAGCTCTCAGCCTGGTCCTGGCCTTCCTGTGTAAGACTGGATCCAGCTTCACAAAGTCACAATCATAAAATAATAATCACAGAATCATAGGGGTTGGAAGGGACCTCAGGAGATCATCTAGTCCAACCCCCCCCTGCCAAAGCAGGTTCCCTACAACAGGTTGCACAGGAAAGCATCCAGGTGGGTTTTGAACATCTCCAGAGATGGAGACTCCACAGCCTCTCTGGGCAGCCTGTTCCAGTGCTCTGACACCCTCAGAGTAAAGAAGTATTTCCTTAGGAACTTCTGGTGTTCCGGTTTTTGCCCATTGCCCCTTGTCCTGTCACCAGCCACCACTAGAAGGAGCCCGGCTCCATCCATTTAGCCCTCACACTTCAGGTATTTATAGACATTGATAAGATCCCCCCTCAGTCTTCTCTTCTCCAGGCTGAACAGTCCTGGCTCTCTCAAGCTCTACTCATATGGGAGATGCTCCAGGCCTCTCATCATCTTTGTGGCCCCTCCGCTGGACTCTCTCCAGAAGATCCCTGTCTTTCATGAACTGGGGAGCCCAGAACTGGACACAATATTCCAGATGTGGCCTCACCAGGGCAGAGTAGAGGGGGAGGAGAACCTCCCTTGACCTGCTGGCCACACTCTTTTTAATGCACCCCAGGATACTTTTGGCCTTCCTGGCTACAAGGCTACAAGACACCAGCCTGCTGCCCACCAGCACACCCAGGTCCTTTTCCTCAGAGCTCCTCTCCAGTAGGTCAGCCCCTAACCTGTACTGGTGCATGCGGTTATTCCTCCCCAGGTGAAGGACTCTGCACTTG
>NW_010312819.1:37483-41449 GCF_000700745.2 Antrostomus carolinensis
CATTCATCTATCTCACACCTCCTAAGCTTTTCTACAAGGATGTTGTGGGATACGGTATCAAAAGCCTTGCAGAAATCAAGGTAGACAATATCCACTGCTTTCCCCTCATCTACCCAGCTGGTGATGACATCATAGAAGGCTACCAGCTTGGTCAAGCATGATTATGCTTGAAACCATGTTGGCTACTTCTGATAACCTTCTTTTCTTCCAACTGCTTAGAGATGGTATGAAGAATGAGCTGTTCCATCACCTTCCCAGGGATGGAGGTCAGGCTGACTGGCCTGTAGTTGCCCAGATCCTCCTTCTTGCCCTTTCTGAAGACTGGAGTGACATTTGCTATCCTCCAGTCTTCAGGCAACCCTCCTGTTGTCCAGGACCTTTCAAAGATGATAGGGAGCGGTTTAACAACCAAGTCCGCCAGTTCCTTCAGCACTCGTGGGTGCATCCTATCAGGGCCCATGGATTTGTGTATATTGATTTTGTTTAGACTATCTCTGACCAGTTCTTCCTCAACCGAGGGGCAGTCTTCCTCCTTCCAGACTCTCTCTCTTCCCTCTAGCATCTGGGATTCCTGAGGGGCACTTTTAGCCGTAAAGACTGAAGCAAAGAAGGCGTTCAGTATCTCTGCCTTCTCGGCATCTCCCGAAACCAGGGCACCCGCCTCGTTCAGCAGCGGGCCCACTTTTTCCCTGGTCTTCCTTTTGTTATTGATGTACTTGAAAAAACATTTTTTGTTGTCTTTAACCTCCTTTGCCAGATTCAGCTCCAAGTGGGCCTTACCCTTCCTAGTTGCATCCCTGCAAGCCCTGATCACATTCCTGTATTCCTCCCAAGTAGCTAGACTATTTTTCCATATTTCATAGACTTTCCTCTTCCCTTATAAACCCATAATAATGGTTTAATATTTTTATCAGGCTCAACCACATTGAGATGAAAGGAAGAACTCAGAGGACTAGGATCTGTCTAACTGCAGTTATTAAAGCACTCATGTCTGAGAAAAATTGCCAAAGCACAGGTAAGTTACAACCCTATCCCAAGACAATATACAAAATGAGTCCTTGTCTGCTTCAGACTAAAGGACCATTTAAATTACAAGTAAGAAAACAACCCAAAAACCTCTTAACCCAGAACTTGTAACCCATTCATTTCAGCCTTTTTGGTTGGTGCTTTAATTCTACTATCAGTGAGCAGTAGTTAGTTCAGTTAAAAAAATGTTCATAGAAAGTAATAGAATATGAAAGATGATGATATCAATTGTAGTAGAAAAGACTATATAAGGGCATAGCATAATCAAATTTTACTACCAGGTACAGATAAAGACAATAAAATTAATATACTAAGGCAGTGGAAGATGGGTGGCAAATTAAAAGTGGGTAATGTCACTATATGTTTCATGCAGAGAAGCAAAAAATGGAAAAAGCTACTGCTTACTTTTCCTCTATTTAATTTTAGCTATTCCAAATTAGACAGCGAGTCCTCCAGCTGACAGAGGCAGGAACCTCCAGAGGGCAATGTGTTGCACCTATCATGGGCACCCATTTTAGAAGGGCACAGATTATCTCTGGAAGTAGCTGTCATTCTTCCTTTATTATTTGAGGAATGTAAACAATGAGTTCAACTAGATACCTAACTTTAAGCTGCTGAAGCTAAAAGAGAGTATACTTGTTTTTATTTTTTATTATGCCATTTTAGTAAAGAACATGAATAAAAAGAATAAGATAAAAGCAAGTTTTGTGTGTTTAATTTTCAACAGTGATTATGAAATTAGGATTGTAAATAACATAGGCAATGCACATCATCAAAAGAGATTCTGAGACCAAGTGAAAAACAGGCTTTATACAGTTAAGAAAAAAGTTCTAAAGAGAATAAAATATCAAAATTGTATTTTTGATACAATAAAATTGGCAAGAGATCATATTTTTCAATTTTACAAAGACCTATGTTTGGTTAGAGAACAGAACATTTATGTTTCTGTATTTGTAGTTTTAATTAAGTTACTAAAAAGGTTGATGGATTTGATCCAAAGGTCAGCAAAGTCATTGGTACCCTTCACTGACTTGAATGGGCTTTATAGTGTCATGCTGTAGAGGAAAAATGGGGTTGATCCTGTTCTCATTTTAACTAGTTTCACATTTTGCTGAAATCAATGGAGCATTACTCCTTCATTTGCCCTCACAGAACCAAGAGCAAAGTTTAGGTCTCCAATTTTCAAAGGGAGATAACTGGGATAAAACCAACCTGTAGCTGGTGGTGGACATAAATTTATATTCTTGTTAGCAGAGTAGCTACTCTTGCTCTTTGTTCACTGTGCTAGAATTGACACAGAAAGTGTGCATGAAGAGTACGGATCAAGCTTTAAGTTGGCTAAAGACTTGCCCAAAGACTCTAGCCAAATTAATTACAAGCATCAAAAACTTAAAGAAAACACTGGCTTTAGGAGCTTCTAATTCCTAGAGACAGCCTTGCTAAAAGGATTTCTCTCTTCTTGTCCCTGCATCTGTTTACATTCCTCACCTAAATACCCTGGGTTCTGATCATCTGGATCAAGAGAAAACATATATTCTTATACCAGAATTATCATGTGATCAGCTGAGCCATGTAGAAGTACTGTAAAATTCCCACAGTGACATGCCCATTACTAGAGGGAACCAAAGGGATCTCAAAAATAGCAGTAAAGTTATAATAAAGGAAAACCTGAGTTGCTGACAAAGCAATGGTCACACATTTTATTGCCTATCACAGCAGCTGATATTTAAGAAGGGAGAAAGAAAATTTATCAAGAAACAATTCTAGCAAGCAAATGTCAGTAAACAATAATAACTCACTTGGAAAGAGGCTATTAGAATTAGAGGAAAATAAAACACTATTTTCATGATGATAGTGGAAAAAAGCCTCTATACCTAAAGGAAATATTTCTAGAAAAAGACAAAAAAGCTCATAGATGTCTCATTTTATGAAGATACATCCCAGCAAAAAGACATTTGTTAGCTTGATGGGCTGTAAGGGCTGGCTGCTTTTCTATGACCCTCAAAAAACCATGCTCCAGGTTTAAGTAGGGATCTACAAAAGTCAACAACATCAGTGGCTAGTGTCACAGTCAACAGCTGTAACAGAATGGATGGCAGCTGTACTGCTGGACACATTAAAGCAATTCTTGAGTCTAGAGAAAGACGCATTCAGAAACTACAGAGGTGGCAACTGATCTGTCAGTGGAGCTTTAGAGGTAGGACTATCCCTCCCTTCCTCTTTCCTGTCCCTTTCATCTGAAATATAGTTTGCTTGTTTCTAGGTCTTCAAAGTTTGGACTGAGAATTATAAATACTGTGACACCGTGGGAGTGATCAGCGTAGGGAATTTTCAAAGGTCTATCTGCATCCTTAATTGCCTGACACTTTTAAAATCCAGTCCATTGTCTAAGATGATGCTGACTGCTCCTTCCGGTATCCGAGATCCTTTAAATACGGCTGGACCATCTTGGCACCTTATGACAGAAAATCACAAGGAATGGCTGAAAAGTATTTCACATAGCTACACTTTCTGGAACAAGCTAAAGAAATTCCTAACCAGACAACTGTAGTTTAATCAGCCCTTTAAACACTCAGGCTAAAGGAGAATTAACAAAAGAAAACTAGAGCAGGAGATAATAAGCTCTTGGTCCAACTTTAACAACAATCCTCAGTCACTCAGGAGTTCATAAAGGAATGAAAGACAAAAAGAAATAGAATAAGAAAGAAAGTTTTCCTGTTTATTTCTTGAGAAGACTGGAATGACCTGACACTTTAAAGAAAGAAAGAAGGAAATGTGATTACCATTCCTTCTCCATGTCCACTTCCAACATACACTGAAGAGAAAACAAAAAAAAAAAATACAGTTTCAAGGACTGTGAAGAATACGTTTTAACAACAGAAGCTTTGCACTACTGCTCCCTGAACAAAGGCAGCTCCGAAGAGAAGGACTTGGGAGTGG
>NW_010312820.1:0-20335 GCF_000700745.2 Antrostomus carolinensis
ATTTAATATATATATAAAAATATATAAAATAATTACCTCTGTTCTAGACAGCAGATAAAATGGTTTTGTGAATCCCACAGAAACTCAGAAAACTATTGGAAGAATCAGGAGAAGAACAGCAAAGTCAGGTGAGTCAGCAGGATAAGAAAGAAGAACGTGGCTTGACTTCAGTTTACTTTTGGATGCATAATTAGGTGATCTCAGCTTAATTCACATTACAAAACACAGCCCAGGAGAGAAAATCAACTCCCCTTCCCCATCCCTTACCTGCTGTGGGAACACCTGATCTCAGGACACCCGGATGCTCCTCAGAGACCTCAGCCCTGAGTTCCCAAAAGGGGTGGAACCATCTACCCAGCTCACTGGGAATTTGGTAGAGTCAGGAAATAGCCCAAATTTGGTATCCAAAACATGATTGCATAGGCAAAACTGAGTATTTCCTTCTCACAAGATGATAGGAGAGAACCCACATATATAATAAACCTCGAGATGCCCCTCGCACAGTTGCACACACAACGTGCACCTCTTGTTAGTGGGGGTCACTTGGACATGACCACAGATATGCAAAAGATTCATTTAGAGCCAGAGGAATTAGAATTGGAAGCATTTTATAATTCATATGCTCTATAGAGATTTGGGTTTGCTTCAGTAGGTGTGGCTGGGGGAGTGAAGAACTGCGTTAAAAAAGACTCTTATTTATCACTAAAAAGCAAAGGTCAGTCTTTAAAATATTTATAAATACTTGGATAGTTTGAGACTCTGCTGAACTTATAAAAGTAGAATGGAAATATTGAATAATAAAATAACTATGGAGGAATAAAAATAACTCTAGCTGCACAAATGCAAATCTTTTAAACTAAAATTCGTCCTTGAACTGGGTCAGATTTTGACATTTTACAAATTGCACCGTAAGGCTTTTGCAACCCCACGTCTAAGTACCTGGGCTAAAGTTACAAACAGAACTGTGCTAAAGCAAGAGGGAACCAACCCCTTTCCATTCATGTTACACACCCAACATTTGTTCTTGATCTAAAAGTGAAGCAATAGAAATGTCTCACTCCATACTCATTTGTAATTTGTAGCTGTATGAACCACCGACTGTAGTTCCCACAGATTATGGGATTTGACTGAGGAACGTTTCTATGGAGAAGCAGAACTTGCAGATTTTCAATGGAAAAAAATAATTAAAGAGAAGGAAGAGAGTGAAAGTAGAGTGATTATGGTTTTATATGTATTTATATATATATATATGCATATACATAAATATATAAACAAATCTTACACACCAGCCCTCCAGTCATGAGCAGTCAGAAGGATGGACAAACGGTGGCTCCTTCTGAAACACCCAGGACTGCGGTTGAGATACTGAGATGAGAGACAAGTCCAGTACCAAAAGGGTTAAACTCAGTTTCTTTTCTTTATCATGTAACCCAAACCATTGTATTCCTATTCCAGGGAATTTTATACATTTAACTCGATGACCAAAGTATTGTGTGTGAATTTAGGATTGGTTGCTCATTTTGGGTCAGAAACACGACCAGACTCCTCCTGTCCTGCTCCTGCAGAGCCGAGATACGTCTCTGAATTACTGACTTTGACACATTTATTCTGCTCCCAAGCTTTGTTATGTAAAATACCTCTTGGTGTTGCTTGATACGTTGACTTTTTTTGCTAGAGGCTCCAGTGTTCCACATTAATATATTACAGGTTAAATAACTGCTGAAGGACTGTTTATGTAAGTGTTGGACCAATATAAAATGAAAGAAGAATTTTACAGAAGGAAGGAATTTTTTTTGCTACTCTGCTCTGAATTATCAACATCTTTCCATCCTTGATGGTAAAGTTACTTCCTAAAGGGGGAAGCTGTCATGAAGACACTTAATGGCAAAAACCTTTCAACACCTTATTGATTTTTTTTTTACTCAAGGCCAAAGAGCATTTCCATGGACAAGCAAATCTCAACGAGTGTTTCAGCAGCATCCTATGTTAGAGGACCAATTTCAGAGAATTTCTTCCTGATTTTACTCCAATTTGCTCCCAAAAGTTTATTTTAGTGGTAGCTCTCCTAGATGACGATGTTTAAAGGCAGGAAGGCAGCATCTTTCTTGAGGTAAGACAGAATCCTCTAAGTTTAAGTAAGACAGGGTGTTTCTCCATGGAGAACATCAGCACATGAAAAGAAGGTGGCAAATGAGAGAGGGAGACTCTCTCTAGAGACCCTCAGCTTTTGAGCTCATACAGGGATAACTCAGAAACAATTCCAGCTGTTACACCCAATCCAGCCCTGCAGGCAGGTATTACCCACGAGGCACCAACTCAAACCCCTAACCTTTAGTAGAAGACTTGGCAGGTCACCAAGTCTTCTTGGTGACACCAAAACTACTGTCACTGTCAGCAGGAGGTGGAGCAGGAAGAGGTAGAAGTACCAGAGTGAATGACCCCGTTGGTTTGTATCAGCAAGAGATCAGGATCTGGCCCCAATTCAGTCCTGAGAAAACCGTATTAGCGTGTAATTATGGGGCCTTGTGTGGACTTTGAAACAGGATGTGAAAGCAAGTTCCTGATTACTCATAGTCATAAAAGAGACCATGGAATTTTCTATGAGGCTGGGAGAAGCAGGATCATAAAATCATGGAATGGTTTGGGTTGAAGGGACCTTTCAGGGCCATCCAGTCCAACCCCCTGCAGTGAGCAGGGACATCTTCAACCAGATCAGGTTGCTCTGAGCCCCGTCCAACCTGACCTGGAATGTTTCCCAGGATGGGGTTTCTACCACCTCTCTGGGCAACCTCTGCCAGTGTTTCACCATCCAAGGATGCAGATCTCAACCCAAACTCCAAGTCAAGTTGTTACGACCAGGGTACCAGAGCCCTTCCCAGCATCCCTGCAGAACCCTGCAGTCCTGGCAGCTGCTGAGGAGCGGTGAAGTCCCACCATTGGCACAGAGCTCCAGACACATGGTTTGCAAAAGGCTTTAGGATCCATCCACAGGACAAGAGGACTGTGGAAAACCAGAGCATTGTTCCCCCGGAGCACGCCTGGGTTTCTTCACTCGGCGTGAGAGCAGCGCTCGTTCCGATTAGCTCATTTCATCAATAAAGTCAAACAGCACATTAAAAAATTTCTACATCTATTAACGGTCCAAGCGTTTCACTAACCAGCTCCATCCCGCTCATTAAAAATACTTTTATAGCACATGTAAAGTTGAAGTCCAGCAGAAGGGCTCTGCTTCAGTGGTATCTCCAGACAGGGTATGTTGGAAAGAGCCCCACGCCACGTGCTCTGGAGAGACATTGGGCTCTGCCTTCCATCTGCCTCCTCCACAGGTTGGAAAGGATTTTTTTCAATCATCATTTGTGGATTTATCAAAATATTACATGGGCCAGACTCAGCTCTGAGCACCTTCCCTGGGAACCCTGTTCTCATCCAGGATGCTTGAAGACCAACATTCCAGTTTGTGGGACACCATCAAATCTGAGCTTACAGAAGTGACTCACGAGTGGAATCACCATCCTGTGAATGATATTTTCTTCTTGTAGTAACAGCAACAGGGTGAGGCCACAGACTCCTGGAGCACCCGCTCTCTCCCCGTGCACAGCCCTGAAGCGCAGACGGCTTGTGCGTCAATGCGGAGCAGCTACGATGCCAGGTCTGTCACCAGTGGAGACAGTCAGAAGATAAGGCAGATTAAGAAGCTAAAAGCAGTTACCTGACTGTAAAAAATGATGAATTGTTGGGTTTTTCTTTTTCTTGTTAGCATGGCAGTGAGGTCTCAGGGTGCCACAGCCGCGGTGTTTAACGCCGAGCTCTTGGTTAACAACCAGCAGCTGGTTTATAACATCAAACCCAGCTTCCTTATTGAAAAGTGATTGAAGAATGCACCCGTGAAAAATTGTTTCACAGCTTCCTTTCAAGCCAGTTTCGAATTTGAGCGAGACACCTAGTAAATAGCATTACAGCTTTCAAAAATAATCCTAAATATAAGCGTGTCTTTTGGACGGGCAATACTCGCCTCGTCAAGTTGCTCTGGAAGCATTTTGCTGCAGGTTTTTATTTTTCCTCTCTGCTGAGGTCTGCTATATACTCGGATATTAAGACATCATAAGAAAAATTCCAACACGGCAATTAATCATTAACTGTCAGAGTTTTCCAGAAGGTGCAAATTTAAAGTTATAAAACTGTCAAAAACTGAAACGGTTACACGGGCGGCTGGTGCTGTTGGCTGGATGCGCTGCTGGAAGTGGATGCAGACAAATACCTGTGGTGCTGTGGCTGCTGAGGTTGTCCCCATGGGAAACTGCATGGCTACTGAGAGGTGGTCGTGGTGTGGTCCTGTGGTGCTCATGCAGTTGGACCTCTGGCTGGTGGGTCATCCCTGTGAAACCACCCGGGATGGTGGTTATTCATAATGCAAGGTTTGGTAGGAGCCCACTGGACATCTTGTCCACTGCCTGTGAGTTGCACTGAAGATGCCTTTGGTGAGCCATGGAGCACATGGGTCATCTTCTAGTGGATGGGAGACAAGGAGGGAATGTCAGATGGATGGATTAAGATGATGCAGGAAGCCCTCAGTGGAGGAAATAATGCCTCTATGTTGATAGATTATATATCTCCTTGAATGAGAAGAGCTTAGGTCCGTATTCTTATGGAATATGGGACTAAGGAAAGTCAATTCCACATGGTGATGTTTTTAATTAAATTGTGTGCAAGAAAAAAAAAGAAGGTCACTTACTCAAGTGGCAAAATTATGGTCGTTCAGCCTTACACAGCAGCAGGGATCAAAAAGCACAAGGAAGACATGTCAGAGAGGGTCTAAAGGAGGCCACAAAAACGATCAGAGGATGGAACAGCTCTGCTGTGAGGACAGGCTGAGAGAGTTGGGGTTGTTCAGCCTGGAGAAGAGAAGGCTCCAGGGAGATCTTATTGCACCTTTCAATACTTGAAGGGCCTGTAAGAAAGATGGGGACAAGACTTTAGCAGGACCTGTGGTGTTGGCACAAGGGGAAATGGTTTCAAAGTAAAAGAGCATAGACTTAGACTGGATATAAGGAGGAAATTTTTTACACTGAGGGTGGTAAAACCCTGTCCCAGGTTGCCCAGAGAGGTGGTAGAAACCCCATCCTGGGAAACATTCCAGGTCAGGTTGAACGGGGCTCTGAGCAACCTGGTCTGGTTGAAGATGTCCCTGCTCACTGCAGGGGGTTGGACTAGATGGCCCTGAAAGGTCCCTTCAACCCAAACCATGCCATGATTCTATGATAAGAACACCTCACTTGGCATCCCTAGCACCTTGGTCTTTCCCAGAAGGTACACTGGTTTCAGACTGGGATCAGTGTACATCTCCACGGGGCCTTTCCCACCAGCTTCACCAGGACTGAGACATTGCAAGGACAAACCAGAGCTTTGATACACGAGTTGGTCAAATCACAGAAGTCATTTCATTTGCCATTTCTGCTTCAGAGCAAGAATTATCTCCTAAAATTAACATCCAGGAAAAGACATGTTCTGTAAAAGCACATCTCACTCCACTGGAAATAATCCTTGTTTGAGGTCTGTCCCGTTTTAATTGCAATCTGGACTAGGCTGGCAATAGGTATCATCAATAACTCGCTCACCAATTACACAGTAAACTCCAGAGCTCCACTGTAATAATGCTAGATGATTATTGAGTTATCAATAATCAAGTAGAACAGTATGAAGATTAGAAAGTGAAAGCCCTTTTTTTCCCAGAATATCTTTTTTCTCTATTAATTAGAACATTCTTCACTGAGACACATGTGGGTTCAAAATTCCCTCTGCAAGAAATGATGGGAATTAAAGGCTGCTCTCTCAAATCCTGGCTCAGCCTGAAGTCACATGGAACTGTTTATATTCCTTGATTGAAGGAATGCTCAAATACTTCTGGCAAAAATATTTCAATTCCCTTTCCACAGGCAGTCACTGCAGGCTGCTTTGAAATGGACATTTTTCTACAATATTTAGACTCATCTAAGAACTGCCAAAAAAAGAGCAAACCCCATTAGAGAGGGAGAACACAGCAGAAAAAATCTATCCCGGTAGCACACTTTTTGCCTAATATCCATCCAGGTCTGGGTAAAATTTGGATTAAATTGGTATTAAAGACAGAGGAGGGGGAAAACAACACTCCTTGGAATAAATTTAGATGGGCGGGTTGAGAACCTCAGATCTCAGACAGCCCTGGATCTGGGTTACGAATCCCTTTCAAAACAATTCAAATCCAAGGTTTTGGTTCGATCAGTTGTGGAGACAGAGCAGGCAGCTGCAAAAGCTGGATCGGGATTCTGCTCCCCAAATTCACTGGTATTCCATTCCCAACACTGATTCCAACTCATCTTTTCCTTTTAAAATGAAAAGGGAAGGACACGACCACATCTGCAGGCAGAAGGAAAACGCAAGGAGAAAGTAAAGGGGATGTCACATCCCATCAGCGTGACACTAGGGTGGAAAACATCGGTGGCTTCTCTGATTTACATCTGTCTACAGCTCCTTTCTTTGCCTCGTTAAAGTCCCTAATTTCAGTAACTCTAAGCTCTTAGCAACATCTGCAGTAAAATATTTAACTTGGGTTGGCTACTCGGTGTCACTGAAAGCCAAGGCTTGGGTGTCTTTCAAAAGGCTGGATGACCTGGATTTTTCCACCAACCCGACCTCTCGCAGCACGTTCGGAGCGAGGACCCGTACGGATGGGAGCGGAGCTGAGCTGGCGGCCCTGGGCTTCTGCAAGCTCAGGAGAAATAGAAAACAGTTGTGGCATGAAAATGCACTGAGAAAAAAATAATCTGGTGCCTTATTTGGGGTTGGTTAGCATTTGATTTTAATAAAGCAAGCTTGCAAAAGCCTCAGGGAGAAAAAAAAATCAAGTACTGAATGTAAAAGTTTTAGTAGAAATACTATGTTCAATAAAAAAGGACAAACGTGAAGAAAGTGCAGAACATCTACCACACCTCAGCATCTCTGTTAGAGAATTATGAGTGTGGTGAGTTGGAAGGACCCACAAGGATCATCCAGTCCAACTCCTGTCCCTGCACAGGACAAGCCCAACATTCATGGTCAATATATTAATGAGAGTTGACTGGAAAGCTGGGGATTCTCTCAGGGATCACTCAGGTTCGCTCTTCCAGGATTGTGTTTTCAGTTTTGGGACTGTCTCTGCTCTGGGATCACTGCCTGGGACATCAGTTGGTGGGTGGTGAGCAACTGCACTGGGCATCACTCAATTGTATATTCTGTTATTGTTATCATTACCATTTTATTTTAATTAGCAAAAAATTAGTAAACTAATTAAATAAACTAGTATTTACTTAGTAAACTAAGTAAATAGTTTTTATCTCAACCCGTGAGTCTCCTTGCCCTTTTCTTTCCAATTCTCTCCCTTCCTCCCTTGAGAAGGGGGGAGAGTGAGAGAGCAACTGTGTTTGGTTGCAAACCAAAAGGGTGAAACCACCACACTAAATAAACTTCCAACAGAGGAACCGATTGTGTCCATTTAGCACCAGACAGCAACGCAAACATTTAAAAGAAGCCAAATGCATTTAATTTTGCAGAAGAAGACAGAAAAGACAAGGTGCTCTGAAGGGATGTAAGAAAAGAATAAACTTGGTGCAATTTATCTACTAGGGAGCTGTCTGCACACATAGCAGATGACGCTTCCCAAAGCTGCCTAATGAGCTTGTCTCCTACAGGGAGCTTTGAAGATCTCAACCATAAAGAGGTTAGTGCAACGGGTATTTCCTGGTAGTATCGTACTACTTTTCCCAGCACAGATTTGGCCGGTGTCAGATGGGATCACGTGAAATGTAGATCCCGGAGGATGCTGGAGAGGAAGCAGAAAATGCCACCCACTTTCAAGGTCACAGCTGCAAGGAGATCCCTGCTCATACTGCTCCACTGATCGCTTACATATGAGATGAACCTTGGAAGAGGAATGAAAATATATGTATATCAGAATATTCCAGGGAATATTCTGTCACCGGACAGCTTTGCTGCTGGTGGAGTAATGCTGCAACCAGCCCTTGAATTGAGCAGAACCCAGTGGCAGCTGCACTGTTATCAAAAGAGATGCACTTTTGGAAAAAAAAAAAAGCTACTTGGGGCTTGAAGTTTTCCAGCTCCAAATAATTTCTAGCAAAGGTTGAAATACAGCTGTCTGTCTGTCTGTGAGTAAGTTCCTACGCTCCAAAGCGAGAGTGTGACTCATTCAACAAAACCCGAGCGCATCAGCATCAGCCACGGGGCTGCTTTTCAAAGGTGACTCATTATTCACCAGCAAATTAGTTTTGTCAACAGATGGAGAGAGTAAAAATCAGCCTCGCCTGGTCCTGTGATTCAACCAGCCTCATGGAGCAAAGTGGAATGATGAGCTCGGCTGAGCCCGGAGACACCTAGTGTGACATTAAGACAGGAGAGAGGGAACAAGACACAGAGCAGAAGAGTCCACTGCTTGCTTGGCACTGGTTGGTGATGCTGCCAGAGGTGTTTGGAATGGCAGCGAGCAGAAGGAGCAGGGATCTGAACACCCCCAGGCTGCTGTATGCCAGCATGGAGCTGGGAGAAGGTGCAGGGAGGTGGGAGAAGGGGCAGGGAGGAGGGAGAAGGTGCAAGGAGGTGGGAAAAGGTGCAAGGAGGTGGGAGAAGGTGCAGGGAGGAGGGAGAAGGTGCAAGGAGGAGGGAGAAGGGGCAGGGAGGAGGGAGAAGGGGCAGGGAGGAGGGAGAAGGGGCAGGGAGGTGGGAGAAGGTGCAAGGAGGTGGGAGAAGGTGTAGGGAGGAGGGAGAAGGTGCAGGGAGGTAGGAGAAGGTGCAGGGAGGAGGGAGAAGGTGCAGGGAGGAGGGAGAAGGTGCAGGGAGGAGGGAGAAGGTGAAGAGAGCTTTGCTGGTCCAGTTTTTCTGCCCCATCAACATCATGATTCACGCTTTGGCCATGCAGCTGCACGCGAACACCCAGTGCCAAGTTATTGCTGCCTGGGATCATGAGCAGGAGCAAAGGGACTTGAGGTGAGAGCGGGGCAGCAGCGCTGGACACGTGTGCTGGAGGGGCTCAGCATGAACCTGATCCACATCCCTGGAAGGTCCTGGCTTGGGTGGGCATCCCTATCCTGGACCTTCAAGCTGTGGACTTCAGTCCGACGTTGTTTCGGGTAGATTTAGCGCGGCTTTGTAGCTTAATTTCTTCTGACAGTGAGAAGGAACCCTTAAGGTTTCTGTAAACCAACGTGTTTACAAGTGAGTGCCAAAGAGAGAGCTGGGCCCAATGTGGCCTGGGAGCAGCCAGCTCCACCACTGCAAAATGACATGATGGAGCTCAGGACATGCCACAAGGCATCAATCTCCCAACGCACAATTTTAGCCTTGAAATCTCTGCGTGACAGATCCATGAGCAGCTCAGACATGACTGAGGGAAGTTTAACGAAGCAGCAAATTACAGCTCTGCCCAGGATTTTCCACCCCAGATACCATGTAGGTATTTCCCAGTACTCACTCATCGGCAGTTGTGGTCAGAGCTGCTCCCTTCTGGCGTCTGGTGGTGGCACCACTGCTGTCATGGTGGTGGTGGTCGTGGGTCCCTGAGCCACATCAGGGCACAGTCACCAGAAAACAGATCACACAATCCCAGCATTGCCTTGATCAGAAAAGCCCTTTAAGCTCATCGAGTCCAACCATGAACCCAACACTGACAAGTCCCCGACTAACCCATGTCCCTCAGCACTGTGTCTACACGACTCTTCAATCCCTCCAGGGATGGGGACTCCACCACTGCCCTGGGCAACCCCTTCCAATGCCTCAGAACCCTTTCAGCAAAGAAATTCTTCCTCACATCCCATCTCAACTGCCCTGGCCACAACTGGAGCCCATTTCCTCTTGTCCTGTCCCTTGGTCCTTGGTTGAACAGACCTAGCCCCACCTCTCTCCACTCTTCTTTCAGGGAGTTGGACAGAGCCAGAAGGTCTCCCCTCAGCCTCCTTTTCTCCAGGAAAATGAAAGGTGCCAGCCCAGCACAACAAAAGGTATTTGTACAGACCCAGGGAGCTCCAAAGGAGCCCTTTGGTACCTGCTCAGACATGTCTTGTGGGTGAGCCTGGTCCTGAAGATCCTCAGGTTTCCCTGTTTTGACCTTGCCCTGACCAAGTCATTAGCCTATGAACTCATGAACGGTTGTGATCAAATCATGAACATTTGGGACTTCTCTAATGCTTTGCTTTCAGCATCTCCATGTGCTTTCCAAACTCAGGAGCAGACAGATGGCAAGACAGAGGCGAGAGCAGCAGCAGTGCGACACAGCACCGACAAGATAGGATGAGAGCCCACCTGAGGCAAACCTTCAGGGGATGCCTGAAGACATTGTCTTTGGAAGACAACTAAGCTGTGGCTGAAGGAACATCAGATCCATTCCTGACCTGATCCCTTCACAGAAGTCCTGCCACATCCCCAAACACAATTACTTTCCCCAACTTACCAATATTTTCAATAAAAACAGGGAATATTTTGGCTGTCATGGATGCGATGGAGGTTTGCACCCAGTCAGACATTGTGCCAGTACTGCAAGGGAGGAAAAGCACCATGAAGAGAGAAGCAGCAGAACCACCACGTACAACCCTGAAGCATCCTCTAACCAGGGCACCTCCACCAGAGCACGGCCAAGAGCATTGCCTGCCCAAGCAGCCAAGGAAAACCACCACCAGGTCTCTTATCACAGCAGTGGATGTGTGTGGAGTATTCTATCTGGCACTCTTTGGACCTCTCATAATCTTTTCCTTTATGATTAATATTAAACAAATCATATTCCTTATGGAATTTCCTAACTGCGTCTGTTGATATTTTTCTCTCCATCATAGTTAATATTGTAAGATGGTCCCTTTCTTTTTTTCTCTCTTTTATTTCACATTCATATGTTTTTCCTCATTTTATAAATGAGGTTTCTTGTTTAGTAGTCATGACAACATCTGACTGTGGTGGTTACACCACAACCTAGGACTTTTGGGGTTTTTTTTTTTTAATTTTCTCCCCCCCCCAAGCTGTCTTAGAAAAAAATATATCCTTGAAATAAATAGAAGCATAAAATAAAAGGGACAATTTCAGTTACTGACTCCTCCTCCTTTCCCTCCAATGACCCACTTCAACAAGACTTCCCAGCATGGTGGGTGAGGACTCATTTGGCTTTAATCCTGCAAAGTCTTATCCACTTAGTTCACTTCAATGGGAATACTCGGAGCACATCAAGTGAAACACATATGTAAGTCTTTAAAACCTCGAGGTCTCTGCCTGAAAGGTAGAAAAGCAAAAAGCTGGAGTTGCATTTTCCTTCTGGGCGTTGATTTTTATACAACAGCTAAAGGGTTTGTGGTGCTGTGGGGGTGAGCATGGAGATGTGCCACTCCCCGGGGGTGAGGATGAGGTGACCTCCATGAGATGTTGTAGCTCAACATCACCTTCTGAACAGGGAACACATGGACCACCATCGGACCAGTGACCGCAGCTCCTGATGGCTTTTGTATCTCTCTCCTGCTCCGGACTCTCAACAAAACACAGTGATTGGAGGCAGCAGGACCTGCTTGCTTCCACCTCTGCACTGTTCATCTCAATCAGTAGGACTTCCAGTACCTGAAGGGGGCCTACAAGAAAGCTGGGGAAGGACGTTCCATAAGGGCAGTTAATGACAAAACAAGGGGAAATGGGTTTAAGCTGAAAGAGGGGAGGTTTAGATGAGATATTAGGAAGAAGTTCTTCACTATGAGGGTGGTGAGACACTGGAACAGGTTGCCCAAGGAAGTTGTAGATGCCCCCTCCCTGGAAGTGTTGAAGGCCAGGTTGGATGAGGCTTTGAGCAACCTGGTCTAGTGGAAGGTGTCCCTGCTGATGGCAGGGGGGTTGGGACTGGATGAGCTTTAAGGTCCCTTCAACCCAAACCATTCTATGATTCTATGACGTGCTGATGAAATTCTGCCTGTTTATCAGGGCAACCTGGAGATCAGGCAAAGGAATTTCAAAGCAAAGGGGCATCATACCAACAAATGCATTTTTCTGACCTAGGGAATACTAAAAAATAGCTTTTTTTTTTTTTTTTTTAAAAAAAAGAACACCATATTTCAGTCTTTTAGGACATTGGTAACCAGTAGCTTAGAAGAAATTTAGGCTTTTGAAAAAAAATAAGACTGGTTTTATTTTGGACTTCTCCCACGAGCACAGTAAATGGCAACGGGTTACGGATCTGTGTTTACCCATGGCGAGAGATAACTGAAATTCCACGGTGTGTTTGACATACTGAACATCAAATACCAATCACCTAGATGGGCAGCCACACTGAAAGCATCGCTGAATCAAGAGGAGGCAACGAGGAAGGGAAAAGGCCGGGAATGTAACAAAGGCAGATGAACCTTTAATACGGCAGAACCTCTGGGAGCCCTGAGACACTGAGTCCAGATGTTCAGAGGTCAATGTAACCTGATTCCAAGAAGGAAGAGGATGTATTTCTTAAAATTCCCTGTTGTGCTTTAATTTACTGCAGTCTTGCAGAGGACGCATGTGGTGATCACAGGTGGAGTTTCAGATTGACCATAAACATGAAGTTGGGGGCAAAAAACTTGAGCTGTTTCAGATTTGGCTGCCAAGATAGTTGAGGTACAGATTTCCATGAAAACATCTCCTTCCCCTTCCCCTACGCTGCCATGCACACGTAGATGTTTCCTCTAACACCAGGATGAGTTCAGTAATGATACATTTCCTAGAAGGGAACCAGAGTTTCAAGCTTTTAGAGGGTTCTGATCCTTGGATCTTTAGTAGCTGAAGGAACCAGCTGCACAGCTACCAGAAAGCCTCTGAGATTTTCTCTTTCATCTCTCCTCTCATCAGCACAAGTCACCCGAAGTGCCGATGTGATGAGTAGGGAACGTTGTTTTAGGCACTTTCTTTCAGCCTTTGTAAAACTGGCACTGACCAAGGGTTTCTCGGCGCTTGCAAGTTTTTCTAATTAAAGTAGCGTGTAAATTTAAATTGCCATATCTCTTCCTGAGTAGCTCCACATGTGGACACCGAGCCCAGACCAAACCTATGTTGTTCCTGTTTAGCTTAACCCATCTTCCAAGGGCGTTGTATATGTGTGAAACAAGCAGTTCATCAAGAACACCTCCCGTGGACAGACAAACCATCAGTGTCCTCCTGGCAGAGATGAAAATAAAATGCAAGAGTCCCTTGGAGGAAAGCAAGAGAGGTGAGGTCTCATGCGACAAACATTGGCCTGGAACAAGATATTTTGGGGTTTGAGGATCAGCTGAGCTCAGCCACCAAGTTGGTTTATGGCAGCAAGAAAAATCCATTACCCTCTGCAAAATGCCAACGTTGCCCCAAGGAAAGGAAAGGTGAGAATCCCAGAATTGCCTCAGTTCTGGAAAAGCCCTTTAAGATCATCGAGTCCAACCATGAACCCAACACTGACAAGTCCCCAACTAACCCATGTCCCTCAGCACTGTGTCTACACGACTCTTCAATCCCTCCAGGGATGGGGACTCCACCACTGCCCTGGGCAACCCCTTCCAATGCCTCAGAACCCTTTCAGCAAAGAAATTCTTCATCACATCCCATCTCAACTGCCCTGGCCACAACTTGAGACCATTTCCTCTTGTCCTGTCCCTTGGTCCTTGGTTGGACAGACCCACCCCCACCTCTCTCCACCCTCCTCCAAGGGACTTGGACAGAGCCAGAAGGTCTCCCCTCAGCCTCCTTTTCTCCAGGCTCAACACCCCCAGTTCCCTCAGCCGAGAACTCATCACACTTGTGCTCCAGACCCTTCCCCAGCTCTGTTGCCCTTCTCTGGACTTGGGGTTTGCAAGCAGTTCTCCAGGTGAGGATCACCACTGACCATCCTGTAGTGTCTCCATCCCACACGTGGGTGGTTGCACATCCTGGGAAGAGCTGGGCACCACTGCCTGCGTCCAAGCTCAGTATCACTCATCTCGACCAGCGCAGCAAACAAACCACAGCTGCTCAAAGAGGATCTTGCACTAATCGGCGATTTCTCTGAGTCATCGGCTCCAAGAAACCCCAGTTTTTATAGGAAGATGAAAGTAATGAGTGACACAGGTTTCCTGCAATTTCCAGCTCTTGCATCACCAAGGAGATAATGTCTTTGGTGGTGCCTGGGGAATCCGATCATACAGCTGTGTCAACTGCGTGTGGGCTAAAGTATCTCAGGGCCATATCCTCATCCCAACACTTCCAAATCAAAACAAAACCTCTCTGGAGGCAGCAGAATTACAGAGAAACATTAAACCCAGCAACTTGGCCCAGAACAAGCAAATGAGTTCTTTTCATCAAAGCAGGACACTATAAAATCTATATTCACCTCTATCCCTAAGCAGCCCGGACACCAAGTTAGAATCACAGAATCCCAGAATGGTTTGGGTTGGAAGGGACCTTAAAGATCATCCAGTTACAACCCCCCTGCCATCAGCAGGGACACCTTCCACTAGACCAGGTTGCTCAAAGCCTCATCCAGCCTGGCCTTGAACACTTCCAGGGAGGGGGCATCCACAACTTCCTTGGGCAACCTGTTCCAAACAAACCCCCTTGAGTTGACCACCTGGGAGGACAGCAAGTATCATCTGGGCCCACCAGGATGTCACGATGGACTTTGAGTTACCCCAATTGCACCAAATGAAGATCTGGCTCATGACTTGGTATCTGCAGCTCTGAGGAAGACTCCTAAAAAACTGGTGAGGAAGATGCGTGGAGTGACGTCTCTGCAGGGAAACATGGACATGGCTAAAGGCAGCATTAAGAGTCAGAATTTCAATGCATGAAGAGGACAGCTTGTTCAGAGGAGCTCTGTCCCACTGGGTGCCCTGGCTTTGCTAACCTAAACCCAGAAACCCCAAATCAGAGCATAATTTAAACTGGTCCAACAGCCAGTGATACCAGGAGAACGACTAAAGAGCAGCAATGGTGGGAAGCCCCCATCTCACCAGGAGAGCTCGCTGTAGCCATTAACTGCAGCCAAATCCTCCCCTCACCCCCAAGAACATCACACCAAAGGCAACAGCCCACTCTCAGCCCCTTCCACTCCTCAAACGGGCACGTTCTGTCTTCACGTGTCTATAACTGACACTACTCAATGATTCTCTTCATAAGACATGTATTATAAATTCCCTTCAAAAAAAGTTCATAATCTGCCATCTGGTTCCAGTTTGGCTGTTCTGATTTCTTTCTTTCTTTCTTTCTTTCTTTTTTTTTTTTTAAATGGAATATAAAACATTATTTAAAAGTCCTGTAATCTAGATGGTGGGAGGAGAGAAACCAAAATCCAAATACCACCACCACCACTGTCACCCTGCTGAAAAGCAAAGACTTGGTGAGAGCCAAGGGCTGGGCAGATGCAACGTGATCAGTTCAGATCAGGAATAAGGTACAGAAAATGGGATTAAACTTGGAAGAAGTTTACCATCATTTCAAGCCATTACACTGAAACTGGATAAATCTACAGTTTAAAGACATTGGACACGTATTAGTGGGCGAGTCCTTTGGCTTGGGCAATGTTAATGGATTGTAATGGTTTTAGTTAGCTTTAGTAGCTACACCTAAACATAAATAAATAATCATCACTGGAAAGATGGTAACAGTGCATGCTCAAGATCGTGTCATTGACTTCAGCAACATCTCGGGTTTATAGCTGCTCTGGCTCTTATTAGACATCATGTTTTATACGTACACTTGCACATACGTGCGATCACATGTGCAACACATACTTCATCTCCCATCCTTGTTTGGACCCAAATGCTGCAGCGTAACACCGAGCGAATCACATCTGGACAGTGCAGATGTTTCGAAGCTCTCGCAGCCTTGCCAACTCATATCGTTTCACTGACAACATCGTCGGAATTGATTTTTTTCTCTCTTCGAGCCCAAGCACCTGGGAATTCTGCTAGAGGACTGCAGACACAAAGCTTCTGGATCACAGAGACATCTTGAAAATCAAACACAAAATTAAAGCAGGGGGAAAAAAAAAAAACCAAAACCAAACACCTCATCCTTGCCCCAGAGCCTGAGGAGCTTCAGTACTGCACAACCTCTTCCCTTGGCAAAGGAAGGACCACATGTGGTGGACACCAGCCATGTCATTTAATATGGCTCTGGAAGGTGTTCACGTAGTGCGAAGAGGAGAGCAGTGTAAAACCTACACGGAGCAGCACAGAACATGAGACCTGAGAGCACCCTGGAAGGCAGCAACGGGGAAGAAACACCAAAGGCAGCCAGAATTGGTTGTGTTTTCATTATATTGAAGCAAATCTTGCAATTTGGGGATCTAACTTGTGATCTTTGGGTGTCAGGGCTTAGCAATACACCCAAGTACACGAGACCATTGGATTCTACCTGGTCCCTGGGTCTCCCTGGCTTGGCCATGGCAGATACTGTGGCACAGAGATGAAACCATCACTACTGGGACAGCTTGACACACGTGGCATCTTCCACCACGAACCTGAAACTCATCTGGAACTCATCCCTCTGGCATGGCCGCACGCTCTCTCCCCTCCCTGACACCAAATCCTTCTGCCATATGCTGTTCTGAAACAAAACCAAATCACAGAATCACAGGGGTTGGAAGGGACCTCAGGAGAACAGCTCATCCAACCTCGCTCAAGCTCTTCCTGGTCCCAAAACCAAGAGTTTCAATCAGCAGTGAAAATTAATACAGATCTTCCTGTTGAACTTCGATAGCCATGAAAACACTTTGCCCCCTGGGGACTTCCCATGCAAATCTCATTCCATAGCTGGGCATAAAATCTCACTCTCAGGTTTAATAAGCAAAACCATTATCAGCAGCAAAGGTGAGATGATAGACATCCTCACCCAGGACATCTTAACAAGACGCCTCCAGGACACACTGAATCCTCCTCCATGGAAAACCAGCACGTTTCAAGTCAGACAACAAAACGCCCAGAGGCACCAAAAAAATCAAAAGCTGACAGTGTCCCAAATAACCACATTTTATTTTAAATTAAAAAAAAAAAAAAACCCAAAACCCCCCAAAAAACCCTCAAGAACCCCCAAACCCAAGGCTGTGGGATGCCTCCAAAGTTTCTCTCGGCGTGCCAGCAGGATGACTGATGGTAAATCACAGCAGCTCCAGGGCTCTGGCGCAGACTGTGCTGCCAGGCGGCTCCGCCTGTTGGAGTCACTGACGGTCCCTTTTCCAATTAATCAAGTTCCCATACTGATTAACAGCATGATTCATGTCTCTCGTTAGGCGCATTCTGGAACAAACAAGGGCTGTATTTCAAGGCCGCTGGTTTAATGGTTAAAATAAATACCTTCCAAATTTCTATTTTCAAGTAGCTGAACCTTTTCCACCTTTACAACTAATTCAGACTTCCTTCAAATTATTTTTCTAAGTAATATAACAATTTGTTTTTCATTAGAGCTTGTCAAAGCCGGACTTTGGTTTATTTTGAGAGAAACCAGCACTCTCTAGAAACTGTTTAGTACAATTTGAATGACGCCCAAAGGGGTTATTGCAGCCACAATCAAAATAGAGTTTACAGCACTGGCTAGGGGTGACACTTTATTTAATGATTAAAAAAAAAAAGGAAAGAAAAGAGAAAAAAAACCCACCCCAACCCAGCCCCCTGAATCAGAAGCTAATTAAATGCACTCCTATGGCTCACAGTGAGTGTTTCTAAGTCACTCTGACTACTGCAGAATGCAAGAACTTAACTTGTCGCTAACTAATCCCAGACACCATTATACGAGCAGCGTTATTTACTGATTTGGGGTGGTATGTGCTGCTATTCTCATGTCTGGCACAGCAGCCTGGCCTCACAACAGATATTATCAAGCTGGATGTGGAAATCAAATAGAGGAGTGATTAAATAGTTTGGGTTTTGCCTGTTCAAGTTGGATTTTTTTTTGTTTTTTTGGAGAGGGGTATAGCTTGGTATTTCATTTAAGGTGGCTTAAATGTAACAGAAAATCTACCCTGTAGCTCCTCTGATTTCACATTCCTTTTGTTTTGAGCAGGGGAGGCTGGAGGATGAACAGGGGGCAGGAGGAGCCTGGCCACCCCTTGCCTGTGGGACTGGGACGGGTGTGCAGGGCTGGCCCCAGCGACCCAGAGAGGCTGCAGCGATGATGATGATGATTAATCTCCATAATCTCAATCCAGTGCTTCAAGGCTCCCAAACAACTTTTAAAAACATTCTCCCTGCATCCTCTGTCTCAAACTCGAGTCCAAAGCAAGATTTTGAAACAACTGAGCTGCAAAACTATTTTCCATCAGACCATTCCTCTCCTAAGCAGAACTCATGCTCTGCTGTTAATTTTCCTGGGATGTTCTCCTTTTTTTTTTCTTTTTCTTTTTTTTTCCTAAACCACAACAAAGTTTGGACTTTTGGGAAGGTTTAATTTGCTTTTTCTTTTTGCAGGGAAAGGCTGTGCTGCTTCCCAGCCTGAGCAGAGAATGCCCACTCACCCACACCCACCCAGGGATGCTGGTTTGGAGGGACCATGCTCCCTGCATCTGGAATCAGGGGCTGGCTTGGGGCTACCACCTGGAGGAACATCATCTGTGGTCTTCAGGGTACTCGCAGTGCTGATCAGTACGGGATTAGTGCAGAACAGATGCCCAAATTTTCTGGCTGCTGCCTCCCAGCAGCCCTGGGCTCCTACGGAGAATTGGGCAGCAGCTTTATTTTTGTGCACAAAATCTTCATAAGGTAAGGACACCACTCCGTGTCAACAAAGAAAAACCAACTCCTTGAGCAGTGCAAATGTCCTATAGGTCCATAATTAAAGCACAATTCACAGAATCCCAGAATTGCCTGGATTGGAAAAGCCCTTGAAGCTCATCGAGTCCAACCATGAACCCAACACTGACAAGTCCCCAACTAACCCATGTCCCTCAGCACTATGTCTACACGACTCTTCAATCCCTCCAGGGATGGGGACTCCACCACTGCCCTGGGCAACCCCTTCCAATGCCTCAGAACCCTTGCAGCAAATAAATTCTTCCTCACATCCCATCTCAACTGCCCTGGCCACAACTGGAGCCCATTTCCTCTTGTCCTGTCCCTTGGGCCTTGGTTGGACAGACCCACCCCCACCTCTCTCCACCCTCCTCCAAGGGACTTGGACAGAGCCAGAAGGTCTCCCCTCAGCCTCCTTTTCTCCAGGCTCAACACCCCCAGTTCCCTCAGCCGGGAACTCAGCACACTTGTGCTCCAGACCCTTCCCCAGCTCCGTTGCCCTTCTCTGGACACGCTCCAGCACCTCCATGTCCTTCTTGCAGTGAGATGAAGGGCCCAATTCCTCTGCCAGAAGCCTGGGACTTGTGTCACCCTGATAATCCTCCTGGAGACACATCTGATTTACACCAGCGTTAAGAAAAAGAATAAAACCGAGCTCATATCTGACAAGTGAAAACAAACACTGGATCCAGACACTTTCAGCAGGGAAGGGGGGAGATGTTTAATTTTTGTTCCTTCTCTCCAGGCTGCTGCTGTGACCTCTGCTACCTCCTAAGTCAGCAACACAATATGTTGCAGCTGTGGCACTGCAGCAGCATGATTTAATTTGTGTGTGTGTGGCTGGAAGGGCAGTTCATCCCTCCAACATCTTGCAGCGTGGCAGAGGTAGCAGCGCTGGAAGCCGGGGGCTTGGTCCTCCCCTCCCAAAAGAAAGAGAAAGGGGAAAGCCCTGCTCCTTTCCCCAGCTTTGGAGAAGAGATGGGAACAGGATGGACTAGAGGAAAATGTCCATTTCCATCAAAATTTTTAGGAGGTTGGAGTTTGTCCAAGCCAAGGGGAAAAAAAAAAAAAAAGAGCAGAAAATAGTGATTTATTCAACAATTGTTTTCTGCTTAAAAAATAAAACAGAAGAGGAAAATGACCCTGCTGCCCACTCTGCTGCACGTTCCCAGGTCCCAGGAGCACAGGGGTTACGTGTCTCCGGTCCAGTGCCCGGTTGGGCACGGGTAATGCTCAGGGAAAAGCACTTTTGTTTTTTGGGGGGGTTTTTTCTTGGGTTGTTTTTGTCTTTCCCAAGGGAAAAGAGCCAGAGGTTTCTGCCACGGGAGGTTTCTACCACAGCCCCCCCATCCCGGGGGCTCCCTCTCAGCGGGTTCCCCCCCTGGCCCTCCACCAGCTCATAAAGCCACTGTGTTCCCACTCAGCTCCTTGGCCGGATCCCGAGAGCTGTCTCGGGAATTTTCTTTGTCAGTGCTCTGAGTTCCAGGGGGTTTTGGCTGTGGAGGTTTTATCTTTGCCTTCCACAAGGCTGGAATTCAGCTTCGCTCTTGGCATTGTCATCCCTCTGCTTTATATACGGCTCCTGCTGA
>NW_010312820.1:20351-34363 GCF_000700745.2 Antrostomus carolinensis
CCCAGATGTAAAGCTCACTGCCAAACCTCCGCGGGATGGGGACCAGTGGCAGCGAAGAACTGGCAACCCCAAGGCTTTGCTGCTTCATCTCCATCAGGGAACGTCTATCCTGACGTGTGATGCTGGGAGCTGAGCTCATCCCGGCACAAACGGTCCCGCTCCGGGAGCTCCCCAGCCACGAAGCTGCACAGAGGATGCTCTGCACAGGAGGACACGCTGGAAGATTTCAGATGCCACAGAAAGGAGTCAAACTCCCCAAATTCATACAAATCCAAAGGGATGTGAAGACCTAAAACTCTCCCTGCATCCTAAAACCACCAAACTCTGCCTATATGACTATGAACCAAACAGCGTCACGGAAGCAAAGGAGTGACAGGACAAGAGGAAATGGGCTCCAGCTGTGGCCAGGGCAGTTGAGATGGGATGTGAGGAAGAATTTCTTTGCTGAAAGGGTTCTGAGGCATTGGAAGGGGTTGCCCAGGGCAGTGGTGGAGTCCCCATCCCTGGAGGGATTGAAGAGTGGTGTAGACACAGTGCTGAGGGACATGGGTTAGTCAGGGACTTGTCAGTGTTGGGTTCATGGTTGGACTCGATGAGCTTAAATGGCTTTTCCAACCCAGGTGATTCTGGGACTCTGGGATTTGTGCTTTAATTATCGACCTACAGGACATTTGTCTTTCCAACCGTTCTAGCCTTGCACTTTCCATTTACTATGGATTTATTTCTGGCTTTTACCATTGTGATACTGAAGCTCCTTCCCATCTGGCACAGCTGAAACCACCGGCTGTACAAAGCCTCAGCCCTGTCCCGCTCAGGTGCTGCAGCCTCCTCTCCATGTTCTCCAACCCAGCGCTACCTGCCAGCTCATAGGGGCAAGGTGGCTTTTTCCTGCCTTTTCTGGCTTTCCTTTCACTTCCCCTCATCAACTCCTTTGCCAAGCTGTGTAATTTTACTGCCTGGCTTAAGGAGCCAAGAAATACGTTTGCTGGTGTAAGACGTCGTGAAAAACATGCAGCTTCAGGGTTTTAGGAGCCAGCTCCAGAGAAGAGCGAAACACCCGCAGAGCAGCAAGGTTCTGGGTTTGCACCCTCTCTGGTTTCATTCGGGGACGTTGGGACTTGGCTCTCTCTGCCCATGGGTGGTTGAGTGCAAGGATGGACCTACAGATGCACAAAGGTGACCAGGGGATGGAAGCATCAGCAGGGAGAGAGGGGAGATGATGCAATGATCTCATAGGTGGGGCAGTGGGAAGGGGTCCTACGCCACCAAACTGGAGTCAGGGGAAAGGACTTGCCTTCCCCACACAGAACTTTCATCTTCCCTCCCCCTTAAAACCACAAATTCTTTAGGGCACAGACAGGCTCAGAGTTGATGCTTCTACAGAACCAAGAACAACAGGGTCCAATCCTCAGCTGTGGTCTCCAAGACCTCTTCTTCCACCCCCAGATACTAACAGCCACATTTTGGACTTGATTTCTCCTGAACTTTGGGGTGCTTCATATTTACATGTATATTTTTGAGACTCAGATCCCAACCCTACTTCAAAATCAGCCAGTTGGTACCATCAGACTCAAAATGAAAGACTCATTCATCAAAGTGATTTGTAAAACATTGGCCACTGTCACCACCTGCAGTTGGATTTCCATCCCATTAAGTGAACATCACATTCCATAGGCACCATCATGGACATTCAGCGAAAACAACCCCGTCCTTATGAATTAGAGAACATGTCCAAAAGCTCAACCTCAGCACTGGAAGGTTCAATTCATGACTTGATGCAGATGTCCCTGCTCCAGACACGAGCACCTTAACCAATGTGCTTCTGCCTCTACATAGAAGCTACAAAATGTCCCTACGCTCCCAAAGGATGACAATAAGTGGTAGCAAAAAGCTTTCAATATTTGGTGAACTCCCAAAAACTCTAATAAAAAGGCAAACTCCACCTCAGGCTTATTCAGAGGTTCCTGTGGCTCCAAGTGGCCATTTCTCACCAGCCTGTTTTTACAGCGTGGAGCTGAGGAGGGAAGGAGCTGAGTTACAAGTCTCTCCTCCAGTTTTATTCCTGGCAGGGACAACCTGCAGCAGTCTTGCTCAGCACGTCAAGTCTGGCACCTGCGTACAATAAATCCCTAATGATGTTGAGAAGTTAAACATCCATTTAGTTTAATTTCTGGTTTAGATTTGGATTTCGACGTACCATAAATGCTAGAAAAAATGGGGGTTTTGAAACAATGCTGCATATTTACCTTGGAGATCCCCTATCATCAGCTGCCCTTCATCTAAGGTTTCTTTCTAAATGCAAAAGGATGCTCACAGCACAGACAGTCTGACGGGGAGGCTTTGCCACTATCACCTGCTAATGCCTTCACGCTGGCTGAGATCTTCCGAGCAGGCTCCCTTGAAGGTGGGATGGGCTGAGAAAACAGTTCTTTTTGGGCTGAGAAAACCCAACTATTTGGGTCTCAAGAAAAGGGCTTTGAATTCCAGCAGACACTAGTGGAAGAAAGATGCCTCATGGGATGATGTCAACCTGTGCTGATAGGAGTTTGGAAGTCTTTGCTTTTGGGATATGTGTGATGGGAGAAAGCAAGATGGGCACAGCCAAACATCAGGCGCTGATCTCTTCTCTCTGGCCACCAACGAATGCCAGGAGCAGAGGAAATGGCAGGAAGATGTGGCAGGGGACGAGGAGGTTGGCCATGAGGAAAAGGTTCTTGAGGCAGAGGGTGGTGGAGCACTGGAACAGGCTCCCCAGGGAGGTGCTCATGGCACCAAGCCTGACAAGATTCCAGCAGCATTTGGCCAAGGCCCTCAGGGACATGGTGTGAATGTTGGGCTTGTCCTGTGCAGGGACAGGAGTTGGACTCCATCATCCTTGTGGGTCCTTTCAACTCACAATATTTCATGAGTCATTGATTCTATGGAACTGAGCACAAATCTGCCTGTTGGCTGCACCAGCCAGATGGCTGAGAGAGGTTCCTCAGCCTTGGAGCTGCCACATCCCAGAGCTTCCCCTCCATGACCATCTCTTCAGTGCAAACAGTCTCTGGGGATCAGGCTTCACGCAGCAATCAATGAGTTAACAGTTAAACTATCACACCAGGTCAGTGCAGCCTGTGCAAACCTCTCCCTTGGGAACAAGGAGTCACCAGTGCTGAGGACATGGACCTGTTCTTACTGCCCCTGGCATGCAGGAGATGGTCAGCCTGGTGGGACCCCCATGCCACACCATGGGGACAGTCCCCAGTCCCGAGCCCCTGGCCGGGACCACGAGCAGCTGTGCTGGCAGCTGGGGAGCTCTTCCGCAGCCTGCCCAGGGGACAAGCGGCTGATGGGGCCTGGCTGTAAAATCTTGGATGACATTTTCTCTCCACTCACCTTTGATCCTGGTAAACGTGCTCCGGGCGCTGCAATCTGATTGCGAATCTCTCTGTGTGCAGATGTCCTGCAAAAACTACACCCACAGCTGTAAATCACAAAGCCCTCCCCAATCTGGTGGTTAGTGACAATGAAGAATGATTTTTCTAATGGGAACTGGCCAGGATTCAACCCACTCCTTGATTTTATGTATTTTATTTATTTATTTTTTAAGCAAAGACTATTTATATTGAGAGACTTGCAGTAAGTCTCTTCAAAGGAGGAGATTTCTGGAAGCTCAAGCTATAGGGACTCGTACCAAACCCCAAACCCAGATCACAGCAACACCAATGCACATGAAACACCAAAACTGTGGGGTGACCTGGCTCCCCGGGAGGACACGGGTGGGTGGGTGAGCATAGGAAGGGCATGGTGCAGAGATGCACCTACACAGTGTGTGTTTCAATCATCATCAACCAAATCTCCTGCACAGGAGGTAGGCCAAGATGGTCCAGCACACTGGGACCAGCACACTGGGACCAGCACACTCTGCCTATGGCACAACTGGCTCAACCCCATGGGAATCCAGTGGGGGATGCACATCCATCCTCCCAGCACACTCTCCACTCTGCCAAGCTCCTCCTCTCTGACATTTCCAAACTCACTAAACCTTTTTCCTTACAAATGTGAACTAGGCAAGAAAAGTAAGTTCACACTTGGGGCGGGGGGAGAAAAAAGATGACTTTTTTCTTTAAAGCACAACTTTTTTTGGGTTCCTGACAAAGCAATATTCTCCAGGCCAGTCGGAATCTGGAAAAATACACTTACTCAACCTAGCCACCATGACTCCAATAACAATTATAAAATGTCCAATAAAACTTGCATGTAATGTCAATTCAAATCTTGAAAAGCAGAATTAAGTGGTATATCAACATTAAACTTTATTGCTTCCTTTGCAGAGCAGAAGTATTGTCAATAAAAGTCATTCTGAATGAAGAAAAGGGCAGTAAATATTAAATAAACAGGTTTTTGTTGAAATGCTATAAATGCACCAGAGCTGCATTTTACACTGGGACCCTTTTTGCCTTTGCAGACTCCCCTCATGATAGAAATGAGTCAGTAATTGCAAACTATCAATAAAGCGCCAATTAAAGGCTGGTTAGATGAGTGCATTTACAATATGTCATTAGGAACCTTTCTTGTATGTACTTGGCTTTTTCAGATCCCACTGGCTCCGTCTGGATTCCCCCAGCACACAAACACTTGTGCTGTTCATTAGGGGCCCTTGGAGGAGCTGGGAGGGTGCTGGAGGTGAGCACCAGCCAGAGAGCCCTGCCCAGGGCATGGCAAGGACAGAGAAACTCAGAGCTGAGAAGGGGATGGAAACATTCCAGGTCAGGTTGGATGGGGCTCTGAGGAGCCTGATCTGGTTGAAGATGTCCCTGCTCACTGCAGGTTGAACTAGATGGCCCTGAAAGGTCCCTTCCACCCAAACCATTCCATGATTCTAAAAAGAGAGGAACGTTTGGTCAGGATTTTTGGCCATAGAAGTTTCTTCTGGCAGAGATGTGAAGACAGAGCATCACCACCCCAGTCCATCACGCTATTATTTTTCTGCCAACGCAGAAGCGAGCAGAGCATCACAACTCCACCCTGAGATACAGCAGCCGTGCCAAAGCCCAGAATTTGGCAATGTGGTTTGTTTTCTGATAGGTCACTCACTGTGCTGTGTTCTGCTCCTTTCTGGGTCTACTCGACATAGAAAGAGCCATCATCATCCTCCCTATACACCTCCTTACAGGCAAAAGTATTTCCACGCTCAGTTCCTGCTTGCTAATCACATCTCCACCATGTCTCTATACCTGCCTGTTTCTGCAACGAGCAGCTGATAGAGACGGGATGTTTTGCTTTGTCCATGGGACAAAGAACAGTTTTTTTTAGGGTTGGGCTGAATATAAACCTCCCAGTGATACTGAAAAACTCAGGTACGATGCCCATCACAATCACAACTGGCACCTCACGAAGCAATTCACCAAGACCTCTTTGGGGCAGATCTTTTCTACCCCACTGCCGGGACCTCCAGCTGTCTGAGAAGTTCCATCCCAACAAAACCAAAGCTGATGCCAAAAGATGTGTCAAGCCAACAGATTGTGGTGGTTTTCACCTGGCTGGTAGCCAAACACCAAACAGCCGCTCGCTCACCCTGCCCCAATGGGATGGGGGAGAGAATCAGAAGGGTAAAAGTGAGAACTCGTGGGCTGAGATAACAAAAATTTAATAATGGAAATAAAATAATAATTAAAATAATAATAACAGTAGTAGTGAAATATTCAAATGAGTGATGCCCAGTGCAGTTGCTCACCACCCGCTGACCGATGCCCAGCCTGTCCCAGCCAGCGATCCTGGAGCAGAGACAGTCCCCAAACCCAAAACCACAACCCTGGAAGAGCGAGAGCCTGAGAGATCCAAGAGAATCCCAGAGCTTTCCAGTCAACCCTCATTAATATACTGACCATGATGTTATATGATATGGAATATCTCACTGGCAGAGCCAAACGTCAGTTTGGGTTTGGTAATAATTATGCTCCCCCCAAGTCCTTTGCACCTGCAGATTAGCAAAACATGGGGAATTTAGAAAAGTCCTGGGACTTCCAGCAATAACTAAAAACATCACTATGTTATCAACGTTCTTCTCCTAACGAATCCCCCACTGAAACCAGAACACAGTGATGTTCTAGCTACTAAGAAGAAAATTAACTCTATCCCAGCCACAAACCAGGACACAGAGGTAGAGGTATGTTGGGTGGTACCCAGCCACAACGGGACACGTTTGGGAAGTAAGAGAAGGAAGAGGCATGTCTGCGAGGGTACAAAACCCACAGCTTTTATGTCAGCCCTTTAAAATCTGATCAGCATTTTTGTGGTTTACTACTAAAGTTTATAAGCTGTTCTGCAGTTTAATTGTCACATGTATTTACAGGAAGCGGTAACAGCTACTGAGGATGAATTTCATGATGCTGAAATGATATTGAACAAACGCCACAGTCAGTAAGGGCTGAAAGCTGTGCTGCTGCGAGCCAGGCTGGGGTTTAATGAGCTCTTTGAATTATTCCAGGGAAGAGATGAGAGAAATCAGATGTGATCTAGGAAAGTATATATGCAGGAGCTTCTGCCCTCTGACTTTTGCACAGATTTATTTCATTCACAAAAAAACCCAAAACAAAACAAAATCAACTGGAAAGTGAATGCCATTAATTTTTGAAGAAATTATTTTCACTGTGAACTTAAGCTCAGTAAATGTGGGGGTTGAAAAATAAAGCTCAAAGATTTTCAGAGATAAAGCACAGCCCTTGAATGTTAAATATATAAAATAATCATAGAATCATTTGGTTGGAAAAGACCTTTGAGATCATTGAGTCCAACCGTACCTGTCCACTGCTAAACCAGATCTCTGAGCACCTCATCTACCCATCTTTTAAATCCCTCCATGGATGGGGACTCCACCACCCCCCTAGACAGCCCGTTCCAGTGCTTGATAACACTTTCAGAGGGTGAAAGATGTCTACAAAAATTAACTTTTGGAGAAACTGCAAATATTCAACCCAGCCATCCACAGATGTAGGATCAAACCATTAGTCCTGGGCTGACATTTTTCTGCCACCCATATGAACAGGAACCAAACCAGCAGCCAAGGAAACAAACCTCCAGCAACACCCTTAGAGCCACCACACCAGCGCGAACCACCCGAGAGCCAACAGCAAAGAGCTGTGAATCATCTTGATTCACTTGAGCCTGAACTCTTGACCTGTGATTGAGTCAGTTCCTCTGGATGCTGCTCCTACTCGGAGAAGATGGGCTCCAGTGAACCACACCGCTCCCAGCACACGTTCCCATGTCCTTGCTGCTGGTTACGGAGCCAGCGTGAGGAGTGGGCGTCTGCTTCTTGGCCACCCAGGTCCCAACCCACCCTCTGAACATCTCCTGCTCCATCCAACTTGGGTGAAGACACAACCCTTCAGATTCAAACCCAGGAACATCTCACCTGGAAGAGGATCTGCAAGATGCCATGCAGGATGCACATTCGCCGTCCCAGGAAGAGAAAGAACGGCACCACCAGCTCGATGAAGTGATTGACCAGGGTCTCGAACCTATGGAACCACCACGGCGAGCGATGCATGAAGTAGGTGATGGGGTTGGGCACTGGCTGTGTCTGAAAGATGGAAGAAGAAAAAGAGTCAATCCCTGCACCAAGGCTCAGCACTGGGGGGAGCTACGGAGCTCTTGGCCTTTTTCCTCATTTCTTGCCCCAAGTTTGCTCACAGGAGAGCCACCCTTTGCCTCTGGGCACTCATTTCTTTAGAGAGAAAATTACTTCATTCAATTTTTTTCATGTAAATAATCAAAGAATTTTTAAACCATTACACCTTTTAAATAATGAGCTTTAATTTTCTCTTTTTTTCATCATAACCAAACCCCACTTCTCTGACCCACTATTAGTTAAACACTGTTAAATAATAGTTAAATCATAGTTAAACCCACTCTTATTTAACACCAAAATGTTACCCAGCGCTCGCCGCCGCCGGATGTTAAATCGCTCTGCGTGAGCGCTAAAGATCATCAGAGCAACCCAGCAGATACAGAAACCGAGAAAAAGATTTTCCTCAGGGTCACACAGGAGGTCAAACAGAGCCAGGAATGGAAACCAGATTTCAAAACCTAAGAGATATCCTTTCAAAATGTTTAAATTTGAAATAAAAGTGGTGGTAAGAGTTGCTTTCCAAAATGGTAATTTGGGAGAGGAAAGTGTAATCCCTCTAAACACGCTCGATTGGTTTAAGGTATTTACATACTGGCACTGTGACAATATTATTCTTCCATCAGCCTGACATTTTTTTGACACCGAGAGATCTTCCATCCAGTACAATAAAGCTGCAAATTTTATAAAGGAAAAAATAAAATAAAACCAAATAATAAAATAAAACGAAATAATAAAATGAAATAAAACCAAAGCTTGATATGTTAATAGCTGCCACCCTTAGAAATGTGATTTTAGCAAAGAGAATGAAGTTAACAACTTATCTTCGTGTATCTGACAAGCTCCAATTCATTAGTATTGTTTTAAAACTGCGAGGAAAAAAAAAAGAGAGAGGATGAAGACGCAAATTTTAATTGAAGGAGACACAACACATCTTTAAATTATTTGTAGTTAAATCAAAAATACAAACAAACCAGGGAAAATCCTGTAGTATGCATGGCAACTGAGCGTGCTTCCACTGCCAAATCCCACAACTATTGTAATTCCTTATTAGCAAAGCTGGGATTAATAAAGTTGTTGCTTTCTATGGGTTTGAGGCTGCTGTAACCCCTTAGGACAGGAGACCGCATCCTTCCTTCCTCGGACACCGGGGCCGGATGGAGCAGTGTCGGGGTCAAGGAGCTCTGCCAAGTCCACTCAGGAGGTCAGGGCTCCCCCCCGCCCCGGGTGCCACCGAGGGTCCTTCCCCTCCGCACGGGACCTGTTTTGAGTTAATCTGCTTGTCCGACTGCTCTTGAGCATTCCCAGAACGTCAGGGAGGCTCACAAAGACATTTTTTTTTTTACCTTGATCCCAAATTGCTGAGAAATCCTTCCAAAAACACATGTTGCTGCCTTGGCTTCTCCTATTATTATTATTATTATTATTATTATTATTATTGAAAGTGGTTTAACCAAAACCAACCTAGTTGAGGTATCAGCCCTACAGGTTGATAACCTGAGATGAGCCAGTTTCCAGTACATAACTGGAATTCTAACACGCCAGAGCTGGAGGAAGGCACCACTCATGCTTACCCTCCATGAGATGCAGCCACCATCTCTTTCCCCGTGGGCAGCATGCCACCAAGGTGTGCCTGGACCGTTCGGTTCAGGTAGCACTTATGGCTGGGACCAAGGAGAACAGGCAGTATCACTGTGTCATTACACATCTACTTACCTATGTCATTAAATCTCATCACCTGATGGCACTGAGCAGTTCTACATTCGACTGTGGCTTTGTAAGGCTGGGCTGACACTTGAATTTCAAAGCAAAGATCTTCCTTAACTATTGGACACACCATTTGGTTCCCCCATCCCCTCGTGTCACCATCCCTGGAGGGATTTAAAAGCCGTGTAGATGAGGTGCTTAGGGACATGGTTTAGCGGTGGAGTTGGCAGTGTTGGGCTTATGGTTGGATTTGATGGTCTTAAAGGTCATTTCCAATCAAAACAATCCTGTGATTCTGCGATTCTCCTCCATCACAAGTCATCTGCCGTGGGCAGGGGCTGCTCATCAGGCATTGGAAGGGGTTGCCCAGGGCAGTGGTGGAGTCCCCATCCCTGAAGGGATTTAAAAGACAGCTAGACATAGTGCTGAGGGACATGGGTTAGTCGGGGACTTGTCAGTGTTGGGTTCATGGTTGGACTCGATGAGCTTCAAGGGCTTTTCCAGTCTGGGTAGTCAATGCTGTCTGTGACCTACCAAAGCCAACCACCGCCAGCACATCCTGGCTGTCACTTTGGGCTGGGACTCAAGATATCACCCCCCCAATCTGCTGTGCTTAACGGCAGGAAGATAAAACTTTTGCCTTAGTCCCTCTGCAGTGGAACAAGATGTAGAAGGAAGTTCTTGGTTTGGGCTTGTGCAGCAGCTACGTACGGGCTCGTGTGGGAACAGCCCAGGCTGGCACACCAGGTCTGCTGTGGTTTATCTCTTGCAGTTGTGCTTTTCAGCAGCAGCTTAATTCTTATCCTGAAGTAAAAACAGGGAAAAAAAGGAGACCTGAAGCACAGAAATCTGGCGTGGGTTAATAATTGGCTCCCAGGTGCTATAGCATTGCCATCCTTCACCTTCTCAGCGCTGACACTATCGCGGTGTCAGGGGGGGCAATGCTGTGTGACCAGCAAGATAACTCCAAGGACAAGCACCGACTCCCAAACTGAAAGTATAAACCAGCAGCAGACACACCACAAATAACACAGTTCCTTGTCTTTTGCTTCAACAGAAGGAAAGAAACACATCTGATAAGAGCAGCACCAGGGATGGAGCTTTTGGGGACACCATCAGCAAGGGACTCTTCCTCCCCACCACTGCAGCTGCTTCTCCAGCGTGTAAACCTTGAGTACATAAAACAAAACCCAGCGATAGTGATTCACATGTATCAGAAATGTGATAAAAGGCTGCTGAGGGAGGAGAGCCCTGTGTGTGTGTGTGTGTTCCTCCCAATGCCTTCCAGATGCTGCCAGCACAGGCGCAGCGTGGCACTGGTTTCCCGAGGAGAAAGCTGAGTTTACTCAAGAAGGGATGTTGAGGTAAGAGGAAAAACCCAGAGTGATGTGTGAATCACCTGTGATGCTGGAAAACTTTCTGGTTTCTCTTTGTGCCCGAGTCGATCGCTGCCTGAGGGTGCTGGGGGCACCCAACACCCCATCCAGTGGGTCCCACTGTGCAGCACCCAGTTGGGGCTGGGAGAGAGCACCCAGGAGCATCCCTGGGGTGCCAGAGGAAACCTTCCCAACATAGGCATGCCCAGGGCTTTCCCAGTGCAATCACATCCTACAGAAACATCGTGGTGGTGTCGGAGCCTGGGAGGAGGGAAGAACATTCCAGGATCTCTTTATCCAGCTTGTTTTGCTGGGGATTTTGAGCTTTACACTTTGCTTAGTGGCTGCTCTGTGAGAAGCATCATCCTACGGGTTCCTCTGGATCAAGAACGGTGAACTCTTAACACACACACAGACAGAAAAATGCAGCTCTGAGCCAGATGCAACTAAATAAACAAGCCCAAGGCAAATGTATGGTGAGAAGATGGGAGTGGAGTCCTTTTCTCCAACAAGCCCCATTTCTGGATGCTTCTGTGAAACATAAAATGTTTTTAAACAAAACAAAATAAAAACCCCAACAACTAGCAAACCCCAGTTTTCTGTGTCAGCACAAGGTGCAATCTAATAAACCTTCTGCCTCCCTCACACCTCCAGCAGCCGGAGACAAACTGCGCTGCAAATGCGTTTTGAAATCAGATTGGGGGAAAATTAATTCCATAATTCACGGGGTAGATTTGTAAGGTGTGACTGCGGGGCGGCACTCGGCGGGGGCTGCTGAATGAATTCTGGGTCGCCAGCTAAGGCATGTTCTCTGGCTTGTATCTACCAGGTTTTACGAGGGCTGGTAACAGATTCTAAAAATATGCACAATAAACTGTTTTTTCTCCCTAAGGGGTCTACGGTTTAATTATGTTCTTAGTGAGAACCATTAAAGTGCTAAGTACCTGAAGACTCCTAATTTACTAAACTATACGCTCCTAAAAGCCAACAGAAGGCTATTATACACCAGAGCAAAGGCTCTTCTTGGGGACTGTAAATGCTCATGGTCTCTCCTCCCAGCCTCCTTATTGCTATGGCATTACATAAACTCCGACCGAGTATTTAATCCCCGTGTTAGATACCCCAGCTCAGCCGAGGGAAATCTCCAGGCTCTCCTACACGTGTGTATGAAAACAAGTCCCACATTGTCCTTGAACAACCCACTGCTCAGACAGGGCTGGGGACCTTATAGTGTGAGCAGCTCAAATCCTGTGCAAGTAACCATGCGGCATGGGAGTGTGAAGTTAAAGGGTGGAGAAGACGCTGTCCTCTCAAGATCACAAATAAGGAGGAGCCCAGGGATATATTGAGTAAGTTTTATCCTTTGCAATGATGTGTTTTTACCTTCCTTCACTCAACATCCCAGAATGGCCTCGATTCTGGAAAAGCCCTTTAAGCTCATCGAGTCCAACCATGAACCCAACACTGACAAGTCCCTGACTAACCCATGTCCCTCAGCACTGTGTCTACACGACTCTTCAATCCCTCCAGGGATGGGGACTCCCCCACTGCCCTGGGCAACCCCTTCCAATGCCTCAGCACCCTTCCAGCAAAGAAATTCTTCCTCACATCCCATCTCAACTGCCCTGGCCACAACTGGAGCCCATTTCCTCTTGTCCTGTCCCTTGGGCCTTGGTTGAACAGACCCCCCCCCACCTCTCTCCACCCTCCTCCAAGGGACTTGGACAGAGCCAGAAGGTCTCCCCTCAGCCTCCTTTTCTCCAGGCTCAACACCCCCAGTTCCCTCAGCCGGGAACTCAGCACACTTGTGCTCCAGACCCTTCCCCAGCTCTGTTGCCCTTCTCTGGACACGCTCCAGCACCTCCATGTCCTTCTTGGAGTGACGGGCCCAAAACTGAACACAGCACTCGAGGTGCAGCCTCACCAATGCTGCTCATTAGAGGAACTCAACAGCTCAAACTCACAAGGCATCTTTCAAAAAACAATAACAAGTTAGGAACGAATCAGTTTCAAAAAGATGACCAAAAAATCCATTATTCTACCTGTCTGCACAAGGTAAACTCAGATTATCCATCGATTCAGATAAGCAAAAGCATACTCAGCATTAATATTAAAACACTAAAAGAGCCTTTCGAAACATCACCCTGGGTGCCTATCGCAGAAATCCAGCTTGGTGAAAAACCAAGCAAGTCATAAATATTCCTAAACACTCTAGATACTATCACTTCTCTTCCCATTGAAAGGCACCTACTTCACCAAAAGACTCAAATCTGAGTGCACTTAATGGCAGAAAAATCTTGAAAAAGAGAAGGAAAAGGAACAACAGCAAAGATGAATAAATGATGAGAGGGAGCAACTATTCAGTCAAATGAAATAGGATTAATTTGGCATGGTGAACACTTCAGTAACGGCTTGTGGGCACTGGAAGCTCAAACAGTCACAAGAGAGGGGAGCCTGTGGCACAAACAGAAAGGTGTGAAGAAGAGCAGCCCTCTGGAAAACCAGGCTGAGGTATTATTGAAGGTTTTCCTGAGCGGTTGTGGAAGGTACAGATGAACTATGAAGCAGAGTTCTTCCAGCTTCCAAGGCACTGAGGCATGAACTCAGCTTCAAAGAAAAGCTCTTGGTTCTCTTTTACTTTGGACCAAAAAATAAAAAGGATTCTCCATCGCAGAACATAATTTGATCAACGTGATCCAACAGGCTGTTTCTCTGCCAGTCTATTCTGCTTCACATCTTGACCCTTCCTCCTTACGCATCTGCAGATCAAAGCTCCACGTTCCCAAGCCCGAGCAGAAATGGCTTCCCAGCCCCACGCAGAAGAGCAGGAGGCAGAAAGGAGATAAACTGGGTCACTCGCAGCTGCTGGGAAGTGTGGGAAGACGCGTGTCTTGCCTGAAGTCAGCCCGTCTCGTGCTGTACAGTAACCACCGGCTCCTGCGGAACACCCTCCTTCATAACAGGGACATTACGGGGAGCTGCCGCTTCCTCGCCGGTGTGGCTTTGTGGTAGGCATTCTACATGTGCAGTAACCTTGATTGATGACCAACGTAGTGACTCTGCACAGAGATACACATGTAGGCAAGGGTTTTGAGAGGAAATTGAGCAGCGAACTGCTCAGCCTCTTGTTTAAATCCCAGTGGTACCTTGTGCTCTGTCTATTTTATACACACATCCACATGCACGCTGCTAACATGGACACACAACAGCCCAGCAGTTAAAAACAGGTCCCTTAAAACCATTGAACGTTGTGAGTTGGAAGGGACCCACAAGGACCATCCAGTCCAACTCCTGTCCCTGCACAGGACAGTCCCAAC
>NW_010312820.1:34465-39294 GCF_000700745.2 Antrostomus carolinensis
AAAAGACCTTTTCCCCCAGGCCCACCCCCCCCCCCCCCTGCCACATCTTCCTGCCATTTCCTCTGCTCCTGGCATTCGTTGGTGGCCAGAGAGAAGAGATCAGCGCCTGCCCCTCCTCTGCCCCTTGGGAGGAAGTTCTAGACCCCCATGAGATCTCCTCTCAGTCTCCTCTTCTCCAGGCTGAACAAACCAAGTGACTTCAGCCTTTCCTCACACCCTTCCCCTCTAAACCCTTCACCAGTTTTATGTCCCTCCTCTGGACACACTCTAGGAGCTTCAGTTCTTTTTTATCCTGTGGTGCCCAAAACTGTAAACAGTACTTGAGACTTTCCAATTATTAATATGATTCCAATCAAAATAAAATAATAAGAAAAAAAAATTAAAAGTGGTATCTGTCTTAAATTACACAGAGATTTAATGTCCGGGTGGGTCACCAGGGGTCAGCTCTTCAGTAACACAATATCAAAATAATTAAATCTCGACAAATCTATTAAGAAGTTACCTAGATGTTCTTGCTGAGCAGAGCTTCCCTTGTCCCATCAATAGTAATATTCATTTCATAGAAAAACATACTGGAATCTGCCTGCTTTAAGACAGCAACCCAAGCCAAGGAGATGTGTGTTTGACTCGGTGCCAGCACGACCATAAAATGTTGGCAATTTAGTAGAGACATAGTGCCGCGCCACTCTCCCAAAGGACCTAAATAAACTTCAGATGGAGAACATATATTTTTACTTTTTATATATATAAATCTGCTGTTTCATTTTTAACTCCTTTCCCCAGCCGTCCCTCCGTCTAAGTTTTTTTTCAAAGCTGAAACAGGTCCCTACTTCTCCCCTGGCTGAGCGAAGCCTGAGCAATGAAAAGTTAAAAGCATGAAAAATCAGAGAAATGATTCACGTCTGGGCGTTGGGTTTCTCAGGGAATGAGGGCTGCACATGAAGCTACAGATGCCGGAGGGGAAAGGGTCTTGGGAGAAAATTCTGCTGTGCAATTTCATGCCTCGCCGTTCGAAAATATCTCGAGGATTTTTATTTTTTTTTATTCTTTTTTTTTCTCCCCTTGTTTACAAAATTGCATTTGCAAAGTCACCAGCGTAGGTGAAACCTCCCTGCCACATCCCACATCCGTGACATCCAGCCCCAAAGCCAAGCTTTGCTCACCATGACTCAGCCCTGATTTCCACCAGCACCAGCGAGGATGTCCTTTACCAGGGGTACAATGAAATGATGGATTTTTGAATTCCAACAAGTTGGATGGGGACAGAAGGATCTACACAACATTGTTTGCTTTTCCAGACTGCACCCTACCTCCTGGTCAGAACTATCCTTCTCCAATAATAAAGACCACATTTCCAGGGCCCACAGCGTACCTGTTTATTGACACTATTCCTCCATAGCGTGCCTCCGAGCTGCTCGCTGTATATAGAGTTAATTGTGGATGGATTACAGATTCACCTATTTATTCTGTACATTCTTGGAGGAGTCCAGAGCTAAAATTACACAAGGAACCACTGAACTGTTCAGGTTATTTATTTGTTCAAAATCCCTTTAAAATAATTAGCGGGGCCTGGAACAGACATCTTGGCTCTGGTGGGGCCAGGAGAAGCTGGTGCAACCAACTGTGGGTCATTACTGCCTTTGGGGAGAAGGCTTGTTTATTAAAAGCACCAGAGATGGGTCACGTTTGGTTTAGGGAGTGGACCAGGCTGGAAGGTTCATCTGTAAGAAACATGAATTAAGAGCAATACATCCTTACCAAGAAGGTCCCATCCCAAAAGCAACCATGCCAAGATGGGGGACCAGCAGCAATCCTTCTCCAGCCATCACCATGGTTTGATATCCAGTTGCCATCAGATGGTGCTTTCCTGGTGCATCTCATACCCTGAGATTTTCTGACACAGAAATGTTCTCCCTGGCCCAGCCCTCTCTGGTGGAGCTCACCTTCCCCAGCGGATTGCAAGGCAGGTCACTCACCAATATTTTAAATTGCCATTTAAGAGCATATTGCAAATGTGATCCTTTAATTGGTCACTGTTACGGCTCTCTATTAGAGAAGACAAGATTTTCCACACAAGGTAAGCCTTTGCGAAAGCCCCGAAAATGTTTAAAAACAACTCAGTCCTGATATATTTATTATATATTTCTCTCTATATATAAATAATTTCATGAAAAGGAACGTACTGAGTGGAAACTCCATTTAAAATGTGATCCCAGATGGTGGCAAAGCTCTAAAATTGCAAGGCAACATGTAAAGAAAGATTAACGACCTCAAACAGGCACAAATTTATGAGGTGAAAGCCCCTGTAATCCTAGAGAAAAATGATACCAAACGTTAGACTAGACAGCTAGAAAATACCTCTGCTTGGTTCATGTGGCCTCTGCCATTTTACATTTTCTTTTAATACACTTTACTTTTGGGTTCATTTAGTCTTTTCTCCTGAAGGCCAGAGGTATTGCCTTGGTACATGAGCACGATGATGGATTTGCCAGCTCCTACCACCCTTATGAGCAACTGGTAAATCAGACAATAGGCAACAGCTACGCTGTCCTCTGGTCTTTCACATGGGCTGTGTCCTGCCATGTCCTGGGGATAAGCAGCTGAAAGGAGAAAAAATGGAGACAGGACACCAGGTCAAGTATTTATCTACAATGCAAGACCCAAAGCTCTACCATCAAGTGGACTTAGATCACAGAATCATAGTGTTTGGAAAAGACCTTTAAGATCATTGAGTCCAACCATAACCCAACACTACCAGTTCCACCTCTAAACCATTTCCCTGAGCACCTCATCTGCCCATCTGTTAAATCCCACCAGGGAAGGTGACTCCACCACCTCCCTGGGCAGCCTGTTCCAATGCCTTAGAACCCTTTCAGGAAAGAAATTCTTTGGGACAGATTCCTGATGGATCTGTCCTAAACTATAAGTTATTTCCGAACCAGCCAGTGCCCATTTTCCACCTCCACCAAAGACCCTCATGATACAGCATGGTCCCTCCTCACTCTTTGGGGATGTGCTTTGATGGGGAAATCCACTGCCGTATACAGAAGAACATCTTTCCAAACATCTTTCTAACCATTATGCCTGCTCAGGCGGACCCAGATGCCCTGAGCTTTAACTATTCCTGACTCTAAAAATGTACCACGGCTGCTCTCCCTAAAGCCCTCATTACTTCACTTTATATTTTTTTTTCCTTTTTAAAAGTCCAGTGCTAAAACCAGGATTGTGTCTCCTCCTTCAGAAGGCTTTTTTTTTTTTTTAATTTTTATTTTTTGGTGTGCACTCATAAATAAGACATTCAGCACCAAGCCAAGGAACACACGGGCAAAACCCACGGGTGGCAAATGCCAGCGAAGCCCCCGGCTCGTGCCTGTGTTTGGATTAGGCACTTTTGTGGCCTGGACATTTACAGTTGGGTTAGGTTATTTTTTTTTATTATTATTATTTTTTTCCCCTCTCTCACAACTTGAGACAAACAGAGGGATCTTTCATAAAACGTGTTCACAAAGGGTAAATTGTGCCATTAGCAACTGACTACCTGGATGGTCATTTGAATTCTCCGAACTGGAACGCCACCGTACTCCACGCCAAATCCAGCACCCAGGGGGCTGGAGCGGGGAACTCAGTGTCGTGGGCTGCCTCGTTTAACTCTCCAACTGCCCGAGATGCTCAATATCATCTGCCTCAAACGGGGGTATTTCAACCAACTCCCTGGTTTGAGCAAAATGGTTAAGGCAGTTCAATGCAAGTTGAATATATAGATAAGATGTGATCCAGCTCATTCCCATTTTCTTCTAGAAACTACATTGCTATAAACACCAGGATAACTCCACCCATTCTAGTCCACAATATTTTACAAATTTTGCTATTTAGAGCTGGAGTAGAACAGCTCCTGGGTACACTGTGAGCAGGCAAGAAGATTTCTCTGCAATACTTGCTCAAAAGGGCCTTTTAAATGGGTACAGAAATTAGAGAATCCCAGAATTGCCTGGACTGGAAAAGCCCTTTAAAATCATCAAGTCCAACCATGAACCCAACACTGACAAGTCCCCGACTAACCCATGTCCCTCAGCACTATGTCTACACGACTCTTCAATCCCTCCAGGGATGGGGACTCCACCACTGCCCTGGGCAACCCCTTCCAATGCCTCAGAACCCTTTCAGCAAAGAAATTCTTCCTCACATCCAATCTCTGGATACAAAAGTGTGTTTGTTATAAATGCCCTCATCCTACTCAAGGCCTTCCTTGGGTAAAAATAGTAACTACCTATATTTTTAAGGACAATTTAGGAATGGAAAGTTCTACAGTACATTCTTAATAACTCCACTGGTTTACCTTCCGGCACAAAAACGTGACAGATTTTAAGCAGCACGTGTTGGAGGAGCTTGTTAAGCGAGAGGAACTTTAGGTCTCCTGCAGGGTTGTAACCAACCAACACGCATCTGAATGTTCAAATCCTTTTGCCTCGAGGTCTGTCGAGCATTGCACTTGTGTAATCGCCTTGCTTGTTTTGTAAGTGTTGCTTGTTTCTGTGCTTTTCTAGAAAAAAAAAAATAAATAAATTCTGTAGGCAGATAAATTCCACCCAATAAATGTGTCGCTCCACTATCCCTGTGGACATAATAATGGCCTCACGCTTGTCCTGAGTTGGAGAGCTTGCAAATCAATGTTATAAATAAAAACTGTCAACCTAAGCCAAACATCTCATTTTTAATAAAGCCTTTTACCTCCTTTCCAAATGCCAAATAATATCCCGGAGCAGGAGCTCAGAGCCCGAGTAACTGAGGAATGGCAGCCCCTGTCACAGAATCCCAGAACTGCCTGGATT
>NW_010312821.1:0-8653 GCF_000700745.2 Antrostomus carolinensis
CTGGCCTCTAGCCAGGGCCAACCCACCACAGGATGTTTTCAGGCAGTCCTTACAAAATATTTATTAACATCTTTTAATTAAGCCCATACATTTCTTTTAGAGTTGCTTAGTTCAAAGCAACTAAGAATTCCATTCCCGTACTCTGAACAACACAAAATACAGTACAAATTCCCCCTTCAGTCTTAGACTTCCAAAAGAGTCCCTTCCAATTACTAAAAAAAAAAAAAAAAAAAAAAAAAAGGAAAAAAAAAAGTGGAATTTGCAATCTGAAGTAAAATATAGAAGTCTTCCTCGTCTACATAGTATCTGAACAAGACAGCACAACATATGGCACAGGCATTATGCTTTCAAGATTAAATAAAATTATTTAAACAGATGATGTCTGCTGAAATACAATGAATATAATGAAGCATCCATTAAAACAAGATATATGCAAACTTTTTAATATACTGTAATGCCACTCCTAATTAGCACCACATGTTTGTTTATGTATATTACAGATGCCTGGAAAGAGTTGCCATTCCAACATATCATTCTCCCAGCACTATGTTATACCACCTAACTACAGACCATTATCTAATTCTCAAGGACTCCTCCCTTTCCCATTATCATCCACTACATTTTCCTTAATTCTCAGCTCTGTGAAGAAAATGGCACTTTAAAGACCTCTCTAATATCTTAAACCTTCACTATTAGTCCAGAAGACAGAAAAGCCTTATTGTATTGCTACAGGGATTATGAAACCCAGACATTATTTTTGTTGCCAGCACCAGCCTCAGAAAATAATTTGCTAGCACATTCAGAAGGACTTCTAAGAATATCCTAAAAGTATCTTTAGTCTACTTGATCTTAAAGAAAAGACCGTGTTACCCAAAGAAGTAATTAGTCAAGAAACAAGCTACACTCAGTGTAGTTTTATTGTGAGCGGCTGACTAAAGCACAAGAGAAATATGCAGATCAGAAAGGAAAAGACTCCCTCAGGCACACTCACACCTGGCTTGGGTGGCTGGCCAGGCTGGGTCAAGGGACCTGGAGAATGATCCAACAAAGTCTGAGCTGATCACCTTGGAGCAACACCATCCTTTCCACGCTCTCCTCCCAGTCCATCCTGGTCCCAGCTTCAGTTTGCTCTATCACCCACCCCCACTTCCCTGCATCACCAGCAGTTGCTACATCTCACAAGAAGGCCTGAGCCCCCAGCCTGCAAGAAAACCCAGTCTACTACCTAGAGCTGAAAAAGTTAGCCTTTCCCTATTCAGACCTTATATATTTATCTTTTTTCTCCCTTAGCTGCAATGAGCTACAGCTGACGTTAAAATAGCAGCTCACACTGTCAGCAGCTCTGTCTCTTCACGGAGAAGCCATTAAGAAGAGGAGAGCGGGGCAGAATTATGGCATTAGAAAGGTGTCTGAGCAACTATGCCCTGTCCTGGGAGGAAGCAAGAGTTGTTAACCAGTGATGAGCACAACCCCAGGACATGTTACAGGGAAACTTACTGAGCCAAAAAGGATGGTGTTTGGCTTCCCAGGTTGCTGACTGCTGCACACCACTGCCTGGTGCTCGTGTTCTGTCCTTTCAGCAAGCAGGAGTTCAACTGCTCCATTTCCACAGCAAAGTACTTTGCAAGGTGAAGAAGAGCGTAGTCAGCTCTCGTTTGAAGCAATGACTGACACTGCAGAAGCCTGTGGTCTGTGCATTCCTTATCTAATCTGTTAGCTGCTGTCCTGAGTATGGCTACAGTCCAAAAACTATGTCTAGACTCATGAATTAAATGTGCCAGGACTGTTCGCTGGCCTAGAGCCCTGCGGACACAGCCTGTGTCCTTACTATCAAGCTCCCGCTCCCTGTCCCAGTTACAGGGGCCTCACCCTAACTCCTCTGGCTCTTGCTAACCTGTGAGTCTGCCTGAGGAGGGTTTGAATCAGCACTAGTTGGTTTGGGTCAAACACTGCTAGGCTCCATGTTGACAACATCCCAGTGTGGACTATCAAGGTGCAACACCCTGGAATAATTATCACTATAGCAAGATACTGTACGTTTGTACTCAAGCAAGGAGAAAGGTGTGTATAATGTGGCAAGATATCAAGACACTGCCTCTGTGTACACTATTATACAAAACAAAGCAAAAGCCTAAATGGATCTTACTTGAAAAAGTTGCTAACTTAGAGTTTTACCCTTGACCATCATTCTGTTTGGTGCTTTTGTTATGGCACCTTTATTACTAAGTCAGTGTTAAAAATAAGAGTATTGTTGAATTAAAAAGGCAGAGGTAGGCCAGACAGACTTTACAACGCGTTAGAATTTTTTCATGACAGCAATAAATACTAGATCTCAAAGGTACACATGAAAAAAATATTTTTGGCAAACAAGTAATAGAAATCAAAGTTCAAAACAGAAAAGTTAAACCATGATGTAACAACAAATCTTGTCTTTAGTAATGAAACTGAACAAACTTGCAATAAAAAATCTAACATTCCTTAAATCTGATTTTAAGTGTACTTTTTAATTTTCTGTATTTTTAATGATTCGCAGGCAAAAAAATATGATATCATCTGAAATACCATCTGCATCTCTTTTCCTATAAATGTTACATAATAAAGTAAATCAAGTATTTAGAAGACAACAGCAGGGTGTAACAATGTTACAAAACAGTTCAGTCCTCCCTGGGACATTAGATATTTTTTCCTGAAACTATGTGATTTAAGAGAGATAGAGAATTTATGTTGCTATTACAGAGGGTATATGATTCTCCAACACTATGAAGCTATAAGTAACAACAGCTTATTCTGCACCACAGTCAGTTAAAATTTATTCCCTTCTTTAAATTTAATTTTTTTTTACTGTAAGTTGAAATTGTTCCATTGATGATGTTTTCTGTATGCATTTGTGCAAAAGACCTGACCTCAGTTTGGGATCATAGATGTCATTGTAAAATATATCACAATCTGGTTTTTGAGCTAAGAGTTACTTCAGCACTCCAGGTAGGGATACTGTCACAAGTACAGACATAGAAATAGTTTTATGATCTTGAATTATTTGTATTGTTTTGAAATAATCAAAACTGGGGAAAAATTAAAAAATATCTTAAAGAATAATTTATTCATATTTTAGCTAGAAATAATTAAAAAATTGTAGCCCTTATTACAAAGTATTTTTTTAAAGACCAAAATCATACTGACTAGTCATTTAAAAAAACGTCAAACGTTAGTATAAAAGAAAATACACACCTAATAACAGTCTTACATACTGACATATTCTGCAGAATAAAGCCATACCTTCATCAACACCCAAGCAGACATGCATTCTTCATCCCTTTTAAAACCATCATTACATCACAACAATGTGCAAACTCAACAAAAAATATGTCCATCTGACACAGAAAAGGTATTTGGGTGTCTACATGAAAACAACAAACAACTCACAGTTGTGTTGAGATGTAAGGAGCAGAAGATAAATACTTCAATAAATCTCTTGTTTTGTCTTTGCATTTTGGTTTGTTTTGGTTTTTTTTTTCAGTTTTGAAATAAACTAAAAAAAAACCACATTGTACCTAATACTGCTATATATGGAAAAAAAAAAATCACTGAGCTGCAGTTACAGCGTTTTTTTTCAGTTTTGAAATAAACTCAAAAAAACCCACATTGTACCTAATCCTGCTATATATGGAAAAAAAAAAAAAAATCACTGAGCTGCAGTTACAGCTAACCTCACCTAAAGCTCTCCAGGATAAGGTATTACTGCAAACATGCTTGTAAGCAAACTGTGCTGAATATCTTCATAAAGATCAGAAATCAGTTAAAACTCTACATGTCAGTTAAGTGGGATTTGTCTCATGTTAGTGACTGCTCTATTGGAATATATCCCAGGAAATCAATTTAATTTCACAATGATGGAGAGTAATATAAGTGCTTAACTGCGAAAATATTTTAAGCATCCAGGGCCAGATTTTTAATATAGGCCCTTTAAAAACAGGTATTTGGTATTCCAGCCCAAACTAGTGCCTTGGAACAAAGAGAAATCACTGCTTAGGCTCTCAGTGGACTAGGAGAGAGGTATTTAAACTAGCATGGATCTGAGAAGCAGCATAATATTAGAGTGGCTCCAAAACGGCTGAAGCCCTACATTTCTCAGTAAGGATAATTGGTCAAAGGACACTAACACATCTGTATTGCTTTGAGACCTCAAATCTCTGATTCAGCTAGACCAGGTATCTCTTCAGAAAACCACCCTCCTTTTCATCAAAAATTCTTCAAAAGTGGAGTCCAGAACAGCTTTGCTCAGCTACACCAAGATGCTGGAAAATGTTGGTGTTTTAACACTTACAAATAAATGTCACAGACTATTTCACCCCTAAAGCCTGCTCATTTTCAACCTTCGTAACTCCTTTTCCTACCTTCAAATACACTGAGTTTTTTGGTCCCAAAAGAAAACGGAAGAAAGTCTTCAGTCTGTAACATATCGAACACAGAGTTCTCAATTGGTGGAAATAATAATCTCAAACTTAAATGCATGGATGTGCAAGATACACTCACACAGATTCAGACTAAGAGTTTTTTTAGATAAAACAATTTTTCTCCTGGAAGCAACCATTACAAAAACGGTACGCATTTTTCTACTTAACAAGTGATAACTCTGCTATCTATCCCCAGTCACTTCTTTTATCTACTATTCTCTATCATTTTTCTTTCTCTCCACCATGCTCATCTTAATATTTTTATCAGACATCCAGACAGAAATCCAAATAACCACTTTCCTCAAAATCAGTTATAACAATCTTATCCACTGAATTCCTTTTTGCTTACTGACAAGATTTTCTCTATTCTTCTGCATGTAGAGTGTCTGTTTACAATCAACTTTGCAGTGTATTTTTAATCATTTGTTCAAACAAACCAATTCAAACTAGCAAAAATCTTTTCACTTACTACAGTTGGTGAAGATCAGATGTACCCAAATATAACCCAGCCACTTTATTAGGACTAATCTATCATAGAGTATTCCAGATAGAAAGAAGCATGTCCTGAAATCACTAATTTCATTATCATATCTACTCCCAACCACATCATACACAACCATGCACATTCTGCACTCATTTAGAACTGCCATGCTGAATAAGGACTTCATCCAGTACGGTGGTTTCAGCCACAGCTAAGACCACGCGGTCCTTCACTCACTGTGCTCCGCCCAGTGAGGTGGGGAGAGAAACACAACAAAGGGCTTGTGGGTTGAAATGAGAACAGGGATGGCTCACTAACCAGTTATGATCATGGGCAAAACAGGCTCAATTTGGGGAAGAAAAATCAATTTAATTTCTTACCAATCAATGAGAGTAGGATAGTGAGACATAACAACCAAATCTTAAAACACCTTCCCCCAACCCCTCCCTTCCTCCTGGGCTCAAATTACTTTGCTCCTGAGTTCTCTACCTTCTCCCTCTCAGTGGCACAGGGGACAGGGTTGCAGTCAGTTCATCTATGCCGCTCTTTCCGGCATGAGGTCTCTTCCATGGGCTAAAAGAGTTCAGGAACAAAGTGTTCTAACATGGGCTTCCCACAGAGTCACGGACTTCTTCAGGCACAGCCCCTGGCTCTGGCATGGGGAGGTCCATGGGCTGCAGACAGGTCCAGCACACCTGTTCCTCCTCCGCTCTGGCACTGAGCATCTCTGGGGGTCTCCTTGCTCACCACGAGCACTCGAAGTCACAACTGCCCCCAGGCACAGCTTCCTGCTCTGGCATGGAGTCCTCCATGGCCTACATGTGCGTACCTGCTCCGCTGTTGAACCTCCATGGCTGCAGAGGACCCCATTCACCTCCCCGCTACTCTTCTCCATGCTGATCTGGGTGTCTGAGGTTCTCTGTCTCCCTTCCTTCTCCTCCTTCCTCATGTCAATGATGCTCTTTTTTTGTTCAGGCCAGTGGTCTTTTGTTCAGGCCCATGTTCTCCTGATGGCTCTCTCCTTTCTTGCCAAACAGGTTCTTCCACTCATAAATACAGATTCAAAGAGGTGTTTCCCTATCACTAATTGGCTCATCCTGGGCTGGAGGCAAGTCTGCCTTGGAGCCAGGGGAACTTTGTGAAGCTTCTCACAGGCGCCATTGCTATAGCCCCTTCCTTCACTACCAAAACCAGCCTCTCCATACACAAACCCAACACATCCAGCCATTAAGAAATCATGTACTTGTTCATGGTGCAGTCATCCTATTCGTTTCCAATTTTATATATGACTAAGTTTATTTTTGAGAATTACAAAAATCAGTATTCATCATTGTATTGATTTTGTGTGGTATATAATTTGATTTTTTGATTTTTTTTTAATATTTAAGCTCCCATTTAGACTATCCTTTTAATGCATATTTTTCTTCTTGCATATGTTCATCAACATCCTTTATATATATAAACAAGAGACCTATGCAATGCAAGGGAATAAAAATTCTTTGTTTGGAAATGAAAAGTACAGCATAATAGCTTAACACATTTTTCATAACATTCTTCCTATTCTCTCTATTTATTTATGTCTATACTATCATTCTCTGTACATTCTCTCTTTCTTAATAGCCATGGCTTCCTTTTAGGTACTACAATACAGTGTTAAACATATCCCATTCAGTGCTCTCAGCCTTACTTTGTGATTAAGAATAGTTGAAAGAATAGTACGCTGCTGTATCTTATTCAATTTATTAAATTTAGAAATCTTAGATTATTAATAGACTAATTTTACTCTTCTCTCTGGAGGTTTGACTGTTTTCAGAAGAGAAATGCAAATGAAAATAAAATCTATATATTAGATAAAACACTTTTCATTAGGATTGTTTGAAAAGACTGGACACACAGTAAGAGTTCTGAGCTTAGGCATACAATGAAATTTTCACCCAGGATAAAAGTGGTAGGAGAAAATACCAAACAGACTTTCTTACTGAGAATATATTTTACATAGAAAGCCAAAAACTATGTGTATCAAAAACCACTGTAATTACTTTGGACAATGTCATTCAACAACTGACAAAAAATTTCTAACTTTCAATCATCCTGTTCTTTCAAAGTCACACTGAAATTACGTTTTAAAAACAGACAGAAGATCCTCAGAGATTCAGACTCAAACCCCAAGAACAGATCAAGAACGTATTTTCCTTGTGGTCATGTTCAGTGTCACTTTGAAACTGCTCTCTCAGCTACTTCAATACTACAAACATTCACATCTGTCCCACATGACACTCTAAATTAAAAGGTTTGTCCACCTCCACTGCAACTCTCTTAACACAAAGGTTTTCCCATGCTGAAAGGGAAGGAAAAAAAAAAAAAAAGTGGTTTTCTTATTCTGGTCTTCAGAAAAAAAAAACCCGTATACCTGAAACTCCCGTCATATACAGAATATCTGTACAAGTAAGGTTAGCTGAATTTCACCCTAACCTGTATTTCAACCTCCTGTCTGTTCAGGCAGCAGGCTCACAAGTAGGTGCATAAGAGGCATGGTCTTCCTTATACCACTTGCCTTTGTGATTAGCTGCTCTTCAAAAATAACAGAGCTTTGAAAACTGGTATTTCTGAAAAGTTCTTTACAGTGTGAAAGTTGTGAAATAAAATATAAAGAACCACCATCCTGTCAAACACTTTCCATTATCCTTCCTCTTGCAGAGAAGGACAAGATTTTACAGGAGGCCTCAGGGATACGAACAATACCTGAAAACACAAAAAAGTAGCACACAAGTTTCTGTCTTGTTCTCTATCTGAACCACAGTCATTATATACTACGATTATTGCAACTCACTTTCTTTTTGAGGTTCTTGGCACCCAAATTCCTTCCCCCAAGCATGTTAGAAATACTCTGTTTAAAGGTTCTTGTTTTCCTTTCATTCTGACTTCCAAGTAACATCAAAGCTTTCCAAACTACATTTTCATTGGAGAAATATAAACATTTTGTCCTTATTTTTTAAAGTCCTAACTTTTTTCCTCTACAAACTAAACCACTCAGACTTCTGTGCAGCCCCCCTCTCCAACCTGCTCTGCTAGAGCACCATAACAAGACACTGTTTGTGTCCAACAGTACAAAGTGGTCTCCATACGATTTCCTATACTATTCAGAACGTACAAGAAAGGCTTTCTGAGCAAAGCTGCTCTCCTCTGCCAATGAGTAAGAATATTTGACTAGTTTTACATTACGGAAATCACTTTGTGGACATGAAATCAAGTATTAGACCCTAAACTAATCAAAACTGTCATCTCCATAAAGATTTAAAAGAACCACTGCAATAAGGCCAAGTGATTCTAATGATATGTGGATGAGAAATCATCATTGTGTTTTAAGTGAAAAAGAAAAAAAGAATACAGCAGTGTGACAAACCACAGCTTAGCCCTCTACTTGAACTACATTGAATATACTAAGTAAGGAAAAAGCTTACTGTGTATAAGGTAATTAGCAAGTACAGTCATAAATTCCTCTGGCCCTGTTTTTGGTCATCTTGAGATGTATCATCAAGAGGCTTACTGTAAGGGTGGTCAAAGCACTGCAAGAGGTTAAACAGAGAAGCTGTGCAGCATCCAGCCTTACAGATACTCAAGGCCTGACTGGACACGGCCCTGAGCAACCTCCTCCAGCTGAGTCTGCTCTGAACAAGGGCTTGGACTAGATCTCACCTCAGTGCCAGGCAAGATCATG
>NW_010312822.1:0-2380 GCF_000700745.2 Antrostomus carolinensis
TATATATATAAAGGCAAAGTCTTTTTTTAAAAAAATAAAATTTTCTCCTGCTTAACCTCTGCATTTCAGAATATTAGAAATGCTTCACAGAATCATGCACCAATGAGGAAAATAAATGAGGGCTCTCCTGAATAAGGCTACTCAGAAATCAGGAGGTTCACAAGTTCATTGACCCTCCATGTTATTTACACAGAAAGTGAAGAAGAGTTGGCAGCTGCTGCTTGGCTCTTCACTGACCTCTGAATACTCTGCTCACTATATAGGTCTAAACACTTAAAAATAAGTGTATCTCTTCATCACAACAGAGAACATACCACAAGCTATATAAATTAACCAAGTGGCCCAGAAATCTTTTTATCTGATTATGGTAGTTTTTATCTGTATCTCTCACAGCATGGGGAGTGGGAAGCCAGCCACAAGCAAAGGTAGCTTTGAGAGGGAGCACAGCTGTTCCTCCTAACTCCCACCAGTTAACCTTCATACCACTCACACCAAGCCCAATGTGATGCTGGAAAAGCCCCCTCACTGGCATCCCCCAATAACAGCCCTTTGGCTGAAGAGACCCTGGTGAGAACTTTAACACCAGCCTGCAAAACCCCTGTCTTGGTTTCACTAGGATAGAATCATAGAATTCATTCTCTATCAGAAAAGCTGCATTTTTGAGAAGACTGCAGCACCTGATTTAGTGAGAACAAAGTTAATAAGACAGTTAGTTTTAGCTCATGGCCAGCCATGGTATGCAGGTTTCAACAGTGAAAGGTGCTAAGGCTAGGAGAAGCAAAAGCCAGAGTAGCTGACCCAAGCTGGCCAACAGCAATATTCTATACTATAAATATCACACTCACTATAAATTGGAAAGTTTGCTGGGAACAGTTCTCTTCCTCAGTGGCTGCCAACCCTGGACAGTCTCACCCATCATTCTGCTCCCAAGGCCTACTCTCCTGCTTGCTGTGACCATCACACTGTCACCAGCTGAGTATAACTTTGTGTATTTTACATTCGTATTAATACTGGGTTTTATTATTATTTCATTAAATCTGTTTTCATTTCAACCCACAGGTTTCCTTTCCTTTCCCCAATTCCCTCTCCCAGGTGGGGAGAGGACACAGGGTGACAGAACAGCTAACTAAGCCAAGCCAACCCCTTTTCTGTGCTCAGTATTACAGCTTTCTGTCAGGGCATTGCCAAATCTGAAGTAAGAAGAGACTTTCTTGCATCTGTGGTGAATGTTAACTCATGCTTGATGTTAAAGAGCAAAGTAGTGCAAAGTGGTGCGCTATGAGTGGAAAAACACAGACAAACATGAGCATACTCCACAAGTCCACTGCCATCTGCTCCAGTGCACAGCACAAAGCACACAAGGCAGCAGTTAGGCTGACTAACGAGAAATCAGTCAGCCCGAAATCTATTCAGAAGATGCTCATTTAAGCAAAATAATTTAATCAAAATTATCACAAGAGACTGGAAATCTCTCCCTGTATCGTTTTAACTATCCCATTCCCTCAGAAGCAAAATACAATGATCTTAAGTGTTATAAAATAATTTAGTGTGAAAAAAAAATATTAGAATTTAAAAGCTGAAAAACTTTTGAAGTAGACAGGACAAAGAATGGCCAACCTAAAGGCTTTACTCTTCCCCTTGAAACCAGGTAGCATCTCAGGCCACAGCTGTCTCCTCATAACCATCAGCCCACTGAGGAGAAGCACACAGTTAAGTACATACAGGTGAAGTTTCATCTTTCATTTCCCCACTTCTATTGTCTTTCAATGAGCATATTTAGTTTCACTTTCCTTTACACAGGTATATTTTGTCTTTAATCTAGTTCTTTCTCACAACATATACTGGGGAGAAGAGGAAAAACTGAGGGAAACGCTCCTGTGTTTTCATGTGAACTAGTTTTACTTCATTTTTAAATACCAACTATGAGCATTGCCTTTTAATTACAGCTCACAACAGCAAATCCCTGGACAAGCTATCATCCAAATCATGACAAGGAGACAGGCAGGCAGTCACCTGCCTTTTCTTTTTTATAATTATTTCAAGTTCCCGTTGGCCTGGATCCAATTCAAGCCCTCCTGTGTTTTCATGTGAACTAGTTTTACTTCATTTTTAAATACCAACTATGAGCATTGCCTTTTAATTACAGCTCACAACAGCAAATCCCTGGACAAGCTATCATCCAAATCATGACAAGGAGACAGGCAGGCAGTCACCTGCCTTTTCTTTTTTATAATTATTTCAAGTTCCCGTTGGCCTGGATCCAATTCAAGCCTTCGGCCCTACCCAGCAGCCAGCCCCGGCACACGTCCGGGGCTCACAGAGCCGCGGCGCCCCGGGAAAACCCGCCCTCCCCCTCCACAGCGCGGCCCGGCCGCCCCCC
>NW_010312823.1:0-7553 GCF_000700745.2 Antrostomus carolinensis
TTTTAAATAAACCCAACTACACATCTGAGATTCTTTAACCAAGGAAAACCAAAATAGTGTATGAAAGCAACAGCTTCTCTCTCTTTGTTAGAGCCACTTTGGTTCTGTTTGCTCCTCTAACAAATTTATCAGCGCTGTTGAGTATTACAGCCAGAGAAATAAACTATGGATTTGGAAATACCTTTATAGCTTAGTCTCTGGAAAAGAAAGCAAGTAAATTGAAATAAAAAAGAGAAAGTGAATATCAATTCAAGTTTCTCCTTTGGGAGAAAGATTTAATGAATTTAAGAAGAAGGTTCTGTTCCTACTCAGTGTTGAATTTTATGAAGTTGCCCCATTTATCATGGCTCAGTAGAGGAGCAGCAATGTTTGATAAAACCATAACAAGAGAAATTCAAGAAGCAATCCCCTCGCAAGGAGCTGGGTTATTTGTGCAGAGGATTGTGACTCCTTCCATTCTTTAGCTCTTTTGTTTTTGTCTTTCTGGGTGTAAGCAGTTGTCAGCAACAGAGGAGGAGAGGAACTAATACAGCAGTGTGGGGGCTTCGGGCCAAATTTTGGGAGGAAATTTAGGAAGGAATTAGGAAGAAATTATCTAGAAATTTTTTAGGAATAATTTTTTCACTGTGAGGGTGGTGAGACAGTGTCCCAGGTTGCCCAGAGAAGATGTGGCTGCTCCTCCCTGGAAGTGTTCAAGGCCAGGCTGGATGAGGCTTTGAGCAACCTGGTCTAGTGGAAGGTGTCCCTGCTGATGGCAGCGGGGTGGGAACTAGATGATCTTTAAGATCCCTTCCAACCTACACCATTCAATGATTCTATGATAAATGCATGAAATATCTGGCTTGAGGCATTTGCAGAAGTGTTGAGGACACATATATCTCCCCTGTCCTCTTCCGACAGAAACAGTGGGACCCCAGGGATGACCAGTAGCTTCTCCCAGCTTCACCCTCGGATCCACTGGTGGGTGACACCGAAACACCCTACCCGTAGGGCACAGCGACGGCACAACTACCTTCAGGCACGTTTGGCAAAGTACAGCTGTGAGCCCCAGGCTGACATGCCCAGGGATTTGGGTGCTGCTATGTTCACCGTACCTTCAGCATCATAAACCTGCTACCCCATGTCCCTTGGTTCATAGAAAAAAACCAAGAACCTCATTTTTTCCCTGCTTTTTTCTTTTTCAAGGCAAAGGAACAATTTTCCCCTCACATCCTGCTCTGGGCAGCTCAGTGGAAAGATGATGATCTTGTACTGCACTATCTTACCCAAACCTGTTGGGCAATAACTGGACACTGCAGGAGGTGGTAAGGATGGGATCTGGTTTAGCTAAGGGAGAAGGGTTTTCACATTGAAGTGCTGATGCCAAAATGTGCTCTTGCACACAGCAGCAGTAGCAGAGCTGGTGCAGGGAAAGATTGAGGCAGGTGTTTGAGTTACCACATTATCCTGCATCCCTCCCAAAAACCTGCCTTCCCCATGAAAATCCTGATTGTCTGAGATGGCAGCTCTGGTGATAAGATGTTATGATCACGATTGCTGCAAGTAGCCTTATTTTTCATCAGCACATCCCTTTTCTCTTCTGCCCATCTTGCTTGTGAGTGGTGCAGGGCTGGTTTCTCTGTTTTTATTTATCCCTCTGTGACTACAGTGCAGGCGTGCCATGATTTCCCTTTGGCAGGAGGAACTGCATGGCAGGACTCAAGTTTACAACACATCACGGTGCAACAAGCACCTCCAAAATGTCAATTCCTATTGGAGCCGGTCACATTCTCTTTGCAGCCTTCCCTTCCATCCCATTTAACCCCCCTAAAAATTACCAGTTATTGGAAGTTTTAAAACTTTGTAAGCTGCAGTGGCTTGATTTAGGCAGCAAAGCTGTGTATTGAAATATGAATTAGTAGCGTGTGTATCGGCAGGATAGACCATCTGCTGTGCTCAGCACCCGGCTTTGAAGCTGGTTGGCTGGCAGGACAGCATGTGTTTACAGAAAACCCTAACAGTTGTAAAGGAGCCATTTAGGTTTATCGTGTCAATTCCTGTACAACTCCATGAGGAGAGATTCCTTTCACAAACTCGCATAAAAAAGACAGATAGACTAGTTTTGACCTCTCTCAAAACATTTGACAGTTGAGCTTGTTGCAAGGATAAAATATCTAGAATGGAAAAAAAAAAAAAATCTTGTCATTTCTTCCTCTTAAGCATTAGGCTCCTTGAATGCAACATCCATTCATAGCTTATTTCTTGCATTATAATTTAACTGCCTTTTATTTTCCTTCTGAGACACAAACGCAGGAGCTGTACATGATTTTCATACCGTATTATGCGAGCCATTGTGAAAAAGCTGTCCAGAGTAATGGCTCCATTTGAACATGATACATTTGCCAAGATACAGAGATCATTTATTTTTCTTAAAAATGAAATGAGGATGGGATTAAAAATGTTATGTTTTGCCTATATGAGCAATATTCCTCTAATCAACTGTTCCAAATTTATTGCCTTGTTAGAGCTTCTCGGTAATACAAATTGTCCAAGGGAAGGCATGTGGTAGCACACCGAAAGGGAGGAATTATTAATAAACAAGCTCTTTAGTGAATGTGCTGAAGCCCTTGCTGCTGTTTAACAGGCATCTATATTATACGAATAATTCACATGGTGACGAATGCAGAGTAAAAAGGGAATGTTCTTCCACGTAAAACTGAGGTTGAGACCAAGCCCTCTGGTCATGGTGGCCCATGCGTGACTCCAACCGGCTGTTGGACTGAGAAGATAAATTAAGAAACAGGCAGATATGACGCATCTCTGAGATAACTCATGCCAATGTGCAAAAGAAAAAAAAAAAAAGTATCTTAATATATAGGTCTTAAGACTTCAATTTTTTTTTAACTTTTTAAGCAAAATACTTGTTGCTTTTGAGGGAAAAACCCATGGAGCAAAATGAAAGCCGGTCAGATGAGAGGTGGCAGGCTGGGGGAGAAAATTTGTTCTTGCAAATATACCTCAGTCAGCCAGCTGTGTTACTAAGGCCCCACGTATAGATGCTTTGGGACTGGTAATCCAGGGGATCATAAATTGGATAAAAAGTATAATTGTTATCCTAAACATGAATATAGTATGTTGATAGTTTACAGAAGACCCTATGGCATATATGAGGTAGTCAGGCTTAGGTAAGGACAGGAGACTGGTGGGATGAAGAGAAAAATTACCCTTGTATAGCCCAGGTGTTGTGCTCATTAAAATCCTCTATCTAGGTCATGCCTTGGGTGCTTAGATGTGAAATACTGGTGAGGAACTGCTTTTTAGCATCATAGATGTTTATACAACTTTGGCTTACAATCTTGTGGATCTCTATGTACATATATGTGTGTGTGTGTGTATACACATACGTGTGTGCATACATAAGTTCAAATTGCCTATAACCTGAACAACAGCTGCCCGTGCTGGTGAGAGCCAGAGGTTTGGTGCTCAGTAGTGGAGGAGCAGAAGAGAGTGAATCAGAACTCTCAGACTCCATCTCCAGGAAGGCAGTGGATTAATACAAAACCATGAGCACAAGCTCTCTCCTGGGGATTGCATTTCATATTTAGGGACATTGGGGACTGGAAGGTGCCTCCAGCCAAGTTGTACAGGGTCACTGCCAAGGAGCTAAGTGCCCAGGACCCAATTTAGGGAGCAGTGCATGAGTGCAACATCCCTCAGTGATTGTAGGATGCTGTGGGCAATCCTGCCCCCTCTAGAAGCAGCTTCCTAACACAGCTGGGAGAGCAGAGCCCTGGAAAGTCATCTGGAAGAGAGGTTGGTGACCCAGCTGTTGGGTCCACCTCTCTGCCTTTGGGTGCCCACCTTGGCTGTTTGCATTAAGACATTTTCAGGGCAGATCACAACAACCTTGTTTTGGAAGAAATGCCCTGGCCCTGGAAGTCTTCTGGAAAAGAGCCGTTTTGGGGAGGTAAGTAACTGATTCAGTTTGCACAAGATGCCATGGATGGGTCATCTGTAACTGAGCCTAAGGCTGACCATCCTATTTTACATTTGCAAATGTTACAATCCCAATTTCCATTTTCATATTTAATGCATGTGCCCCCAGTTGCTTGTTCTGATTCTGTTCTTGCTTCAGTTTGTAATCCAAGTTAACACAGAGTTGCTTTACCCATGGACTAGAAATGCAGCAACTTTGCGTGTTGCATTTTTATGTGCCATCAGTCTTGTAAATATTATTATCACTTCTTTTGAGGGGATATTCTTATAATCTATTTATTTCTGTTAAGTGGTGGAATACAATTTAGAGAGAAAAGCACAACAACTCCTATGATAGCAGCATTTTTCAGACTTTTTCTGAGCATCCCTCATGGGGATGGGATTGGTGCACTTCCCTGCAAGGCGCGGAGTGGTACAGCCACGTCACGTCATCTCGCTGCCTATTTTCAGGCTGTGTGCTGTGCCCTCCTGGGTCAAAGCGAAAATGGGAGAGGATCTCAAGCCAAAGCGTGTGGAAGATGACTCACCGGCTTATTTTTTACATTTCAAATATAACCCTTGCATTCTTGCCAATATATTGATACAGCCAGGCTCTCCCTCCTGCAGCAAGCCTTGTGTATTTATATTTATATACACTACATAGTTCCTCAGTCAATACATTTACCCATCTTTTTATATTTTATTTTGACTTTTTTTCACATTTTTTCTCCCAAACAGCCACTGAAAGACCAAAACTGCAACCCACCCAATGTAATTCCTGTAAACACAAATTACCAAGGGTTTGACTAGTGACGTCTTTGGTAACCATGATCCTTCCCATTTTAGGATTTATTGAAACCAGTCAAAATGGCTCTGGATTACTGGGCAGCCCGTGACCTGTCTGACTTTGAGGAAGGAAAAGCAGCTCAGCTGAGGTATGTTCTTACACTGAGAGAGGGCAAATGGGTGACAAAAGCAATGCAACCAGGGCTGCGAAGGAAGGTAGATTTGCTCCTCTCCCTTGTACACTGGTGATGTCCTACAAAACCCAGCCCAGCTCTGATCTGCATGTCCTGCTGTCTATTTTGGGAGGAGAGAAGGGAATGGACTCAGGTCTGGGAAGGTTGAGTTGAGGCCGTTGTGATTGGGGAAAATGCAAAGGCAGAGCTCACAGTAGGGAAACAGAGTTGATACCCCAATGGAAAACGTCACCATCAAAGCACCTCATCTCAGGAATCATTTTATTCTCAGAAAGTGGGACATAAATACAGAGTTAATTACCAGAACCCATAGCAATAACCTCTTTATGGGAAAACTCTAGTCCTACTCTAGAAGAGCTGTAATCTTACCCTACCATCTAAAATTTGTTGCTTTATTAAGATTACATTCTCATCTGTGAAAAAAAAAAAAAAAAGTGAGTTAGTTTGATATGTTTATTGCCCTTTGTCAGGATGGCAGTATTTTTTTCTGCTTTGAAAATAGATGTTCCTGCTTATATGGCTGTATATTTATCCTTTCTTTTAGCTTTTTCATTACTGTTCCCTTTAATCATTTAATGAGGAGCGTTCAGGTTCCTGATGATTTAGAATTATGACTCGCAGAGACACTGGCAATATCTTTGCTACAGAAACGTTGATCCTCTAACTTTAAGACTTTAAATTCAAACCACATGTTTTTGCCACTAACTCCAAAAACAACCCCTGGAGTTGTGTGACTGTCACTAGAATATAAACCATAGCTATTCTGCAAACAAAAGCCTCAGTATTTAAATTGCGGTCAGAAAAGTGACTATTTTAATCATTGCTCTGGTTTACTCGGGAGATCTGCTCCCTCTGCACATTCCAAATATCTCTGCAGATTTTTATAGACTGAAAGGAGATTTTACTGCTTTCCACTCCTCTTAGCCCCACAGAGGCCAGCCAACGTGGGGCGAGTGAGCCAGATTTGTTCCAGACTCACACATCAGCGGGAGTGTGAGCTGAATTCCCGTGGCAGGACCTGTCGAACGGATGATGTACCCGCCAGGACGAGCAGCCACACTTTCATGCCCCCTGAGAACTCGCAGGGTGCAGGGCAGTTAGGAGGGGGGAAAAAAAAGAAAGGAAAAAAAAAAAGCCAAAACTAGTGTTTTTCCTATAAACTGGATTGTTTTGAAAACAAAAAAAAAGTCCCTGAAAAGCTTCTCGAGCTGGAAGGGCTTTTTTGAGTGCAGCTACCTGGATGCCACCCTGCTCCAGGGGTGGGGGCTCTGAGCAAAGGAAAAAAAAATATTAAAAAAAAAAATGGAATTAGATGCGGAATTGGGAAATTGAAAATAGGAAGATGAAAAGGTCTCAAAGGGATTATCTTCTCCTGCTGGATTTGAGGAGATAGTTCAGTTCCTTTAGCATCCTCCTTAGGTGGACACTCTTACTGCCTTCTGGGTGCCAACTTTCAGCCTCTTTGGACTCCTATAAACCCACTCACTGCCTCCTTCCTGTCAACCTCCTTTTTCATGTGTTGACTACACCAGGAATCAAATCCCATTTAGAGGGTGGCTGCTTTAACTCACTATCTGCGTTTATGAAATGTAATATATGTATTTTGTTTCTGTGAAAATCTCCTGTTACAGTATTGGGAATGTTCCCCTGATATATGCGTATTCAGCATAAATGTTGGTAGGAGAAGACCTAATTCATTTTAGATGGTTTTATTAGGCGTCTCTTAACAAATCCCAGAGTATGTAAATGAAATATAACTGTACGTACATATTCATCAGTCTGTTCTTGGAATTAAATATGAGTGCTCTGACATTTGGTTTTAAGGAATGACTAATTAACATGTGTGCAGGATGTTCTCATCTTCCTGCTTTGGAGTCCCAGAGTCAGGGAAAAGCAGACAAAACATATTTCCACTCTTTCTATCATAGTTTGCAAAGCAGAAAGCCGTTTGCGACAGCCAAGAACTTCTCAGGCTTTTTTGTACCTGTTGGGTGCTGACACGAGGCCTCTTCTTGAGCGTTGGGTGTTGTTAAATGTCATCTTGTCTGTGCTGGGGCCAGGATCACATTTTAAAAAAAAAAGCAGCTTTATATCTGACCTGGCTTTTAATAATTTATTTTTTTTAAATTAAATTTAATGTAATAATTTGCACCAACGAGTCACAGAGCACAGTAAAGAACAGGACAGGTTCTGGAGTACAGCCACTGTTGCTGGTGAGTTACCTCCATGACAGGACGCTGTAAAACTGGGCTGAGCTCTAAGATACTCCCCATCCCCACCATCCCAGAGATGCTCTCTAGGAAAACCTGGGCTGGATCTTGCAGGGATTTTGGGGGTTTGGTTGCCTTGACACCACGCTTGGGAACACTGGGCTTAATGGTGCTGCTGCTGAAAACTCAGAGAAAAACCCACTTTTGTTTTCATCGGGGCTGCCTCGATTCGCTTTTGTGCGAGAGCAACATGTGTGCAGGGTGCACACTTTTTTGCAGAAGAAAAAAATAATTTAAAAAAAACCCCAAAACAAACCCACCATAATTTCTTTCTGAGGGTGCTGGGGCAGGGCAGGCACACCACGCCGCCATCTGAACGCCCCGAAGAAGTTGACCAGAACAAATCTCA
>NW_010312823.1:7576-31491 GCF_000700745.2 Antrostomus carolinensis
CAGCAGGAACACACAAACCTCTATTATACCTTTTAAAAAGCTCCTCATTGAATGCGACTGGGCAGATGGGAAGGGCCCTTTTATTTCCTTTTTCTTTCTCCGCCTGAGTTCATTCTCTCCCTTTGGGGGAGCCAGGTTCAAAGACATGCCAAATGCATCAAAACCTTCCCAATAAAGTCCCTTTCACCTCCCAGCAGAGCAGAGCCGGGCTGGGAGCGTGCTGGGAGTGCTGGGTCCGTCGGTGACTTTCAGGACTGTGTGTGGCAAATCGTGTGCACAGCTCCCAAAACAATACCCTGAATCGGATGTCTAATTCCCTGGAAATGAAATCCCTCAGCTGGTCAGGGAAAACAGGAGCCAAGGAGATTAAACAGTGCAGCGGGGAGAATCTTTGAGGGTTGATGGGGGGGAAGTGGGTCTTGTGGATTTGTTGGTTTTTTGGTTTTCTTTTTTTAGCAGAGGGGTAACAAAGTAGTGGTTTAGTGTTGCTTCCGTCCCTGTTTTAATTAGAACCACAAACGCCCTTCTTCTCCTCTCAATACTCCCTGATCTTCACTGCCATGGGGGAAAAACTACTTGTCCCAGCTCTGAGCTAGTCCCTCAACAGGTGAGCTCAGTCCTGGCAAGCGCAGCCCCATGTTGGGCTGCAGAATTAATTTCTGTGGCCATAGGGCAAGTGAAGGGGGATGCTGCAGAAGCAAACCCCCTCCCCATGGCCCCGGGCATCCCGCATCCCATTCGGGTCCTCGGTAGCTCCCAGCATCTCCCCGACACTGCACCAGCAATCGCAGCCTTTTCTCCATCCCAGGTTATTTATCCCACTGCAAACTTGGCTGAAGCTGGAGCCCTTCGGGTGTCAGGGAGGCCAGAAATGGGGCTGAGATGTTCCCATTGATTTTTTGCTGCTGGTTTATTAAATATGAGAAGGTCCAGCCATGGATGCTCTGGTGCGGCACAGCAAGCGGTTGGATGTTGGATAAAAACACAGTTTCTGCTCCTTAGGAAGCGATCTTTCCCCACAGGGCTGCTTTTTAACTGCTACAAGTCAAAACTCAGCGGGCCTAGCAGTGGCAATTTTTTTTTCCCTTTAAAAAACAACAAAAAAAAGCAGTTTCCTATGTATTTTTACTGACAAAAGCCTGAAGCTTCCTTTATATGCTTTATTTTCTTTCTCCCCTGAAACGATCGTTAGACAAAAGCAGTTTTGCTGCTGGTTAATCAAGAGAGTGATGTGGCCCTGCATTTTAATCCTAAACCAATTAGCAAGATTTGACATCATGCCATTAGACTGCTTGAAACAAAAATCAAGGACAGCGTAATGCAGCTAGAAAAGAACAATAACCATCAGCGCTGCCCTGTCAAAGGGGAAGGAAGAAATTTGGCTGCGTGTGTAATTTCCAAGCAATCCCCCTTCCCTCAAACCTGAGCATTCAAATGAGGGAGCTAAATAATAATGAGAGGGGAAAATGTTGAATCTCTAATCACATTACCCTAAACTGCACCAGTTTTAAAAGCAGAAATTGCTATTCTTGCTCCTGAGCTGATGCAAATGGGTTGCATTTATAAATCCTGAGTTGTGTTTTACGGTTTCTCTAGCGGGTGTTCTTTAGCGGGCAGGTTGTACGCACGCCGTGAGCAGCAACGTCTCCGATGCAGATGTACAGCAAGGGACCCTGGTGTCAACACACCAGCAACCCTAAGAAACAACTTCCTGGGCATCTAAATGTTTGCTTTGTCCAAACTACCCTAAGATAATTAATCATAAAACACCTTTTAACAACTGTACTTTTTGCTGGCAGAAATGCACCTTATGGCTGATCCCACACCCCGAGCCGGTGGCAGGGGCTGGAGCTGGGCTGGCAAGCGTTAGCCCAACCACGGCTGCTGCCTGCAGGCAGAAATAATCCTGGCGAAGATGTGTGATGAGAACAAAAACGTAGGCAGGCCCCGGAGTGCGGTATTTGAGGGATGAATGCCTAAAGCACATCGGGGACTCCGCGCCTTGCTGCGCTTTCCAGGCTGGCAGCGGAGAGCCGGAGCAGGAGTGAAACCCAGCGTCTCATAAAGCAGCATATGGATAGAGCGCAAATGGATGGGGTTTTATGTCTTGTGCAATATTTTCATTGATATTTATTTTGATTTAATTTGGCTAATGTGAAGGAAAAATGAAAACGCGCCGCGCTCCTCCACATCTGATGAGGAGCTGAATGCTTTTTTAAAATTAGGATTCCCTCATAGGCGTCGTGAAAATTATGAGTCACTCCATGTAAATCACGAGATGACCCTTGGAACAGCAGGGTGTTTTTTTAAATGCTGAATTTTTTCTGTTAGCATTACAGTTTCTAGTCTTTCTGCTTCAACCTTTTATCCATAACTTAATTTTCCTTTTGAAAGTAGAGTTTTCCACACCCTCAAACTACTTTAAAAAAAAAAAAAAAGAGTTTAAAAAAAAATACTAAAATATCATGAGATTCATGATAAAATAGTGAAAGATGGCAATGGTCATTATCCCTGCGTTAAGAGAGACTGAAGCAGAGCCAGGGGCAGACAGGAGCGATGGTCACTAATTGTAGTGTGAGGTTGGAGACGGGGGTGCAAATCTCTGCCAAAGACTTCCAGGGCGAACTTGGGCAAGTGACATAAATCTTCCTCTCTTGTAGCTACTGTCTCCAATACGGGATGAAAGGAGCCCATTTCCTCCAGGAAGAGCTGTAGAAATAAATGCCTTAAAATGGGTGAGGGGGTGGCAGCGATGGCAGGGCCACACGCAGGCTGAGAGGAGCAAAAAATAGTTCCCCAAATTTATTAACAGCAGATAAATCCTCTGCCTTCCCACCAAGGCAACCAAAGTTTGTGGCAGGAGGTTAAGGTGGGTAAGGCGAGCAGGGGATGAGGGGTACCCAGGGCATCCCATCCAATCTCCCCTTCGCCCCGTGGGGTGTCCCCCCAGGGCTGCCACCCGCTGCAAAAATGGGATTTTAATGTCCCAGTTCCCTCGCCTCTTAATAAAGGAACAAAAAGCGCATTTGCCTCCTCAGGGTGTTGTGAGAAAAGTTGGTAAGTGTTGAAAAGAAACCCAAATCAGAGGAGAAAGCCAGCTTTGTTGCCTTCCGACACAGACCACTGCAGACCTTGCTCAAATTTTACTGTAACATCTTTGGGATGAAAACCTGTTCTCAAAAAACCCCCCCAAAAAACAAAAACCAAAACAAAACCCCATCCAACATGCCCTGACTTGAAATGGCTGCCTAGGTAGTGAAAGGAGTCACAAATTCCAGATCCTCAGGGCTCTTGGGGCAGCAAAATATTTTTCCCGTGGATTTGGGCTGGATTCAATGAATCCAAAAAAGTGCTTGGAGCAACAGTTTAACCTGTCCTGTAAAGGGAAAAAAAAAACAAACAAAACAAAAACCAAACAAACAAAAAAAGAAAAAACAAGAAACAACAGCAAGAAAAACCCTTTAAATTAAAATAATAATAATAATAGTAATAATAATGAAACAGTGACCAGGAAAAAGGAAATTCAGAAAGTCACAGGCTAAACCTCAGCCTGAATCTTAAACTGAACTGGAAAGAAAACTAAATTCAGTTGGTCAGACTTTGTAAACTGGGCTTGGGGCTTAAAAAGGGAAAGTGTCCTCACCAAACTTCTGAATCTTCAGAGTTGGTGAGGGCACCTTAAGGTATCATGCAAAAAGATAACATGTTGTATAAAAGATTACTAATCCTGTATTTTTTCTACCCTGTATCTCACCGAGATCTACAAAAGTAAAAGCCATATTTGCATTTTAAAAACTTTCATTGACATCACAATGCATGTTTTGTGATCACAGCCTCTGGAGGAAAATAACAATTTTTTTAGTGAGAATATTTTTTTTAAAAAGCTGTTCTAATCTAGAGGAAATCTGAGAACACTAAAAAATATTTATCTAAACCAAGATTAAGAGAAAATTATCATGAAAGGAAGCAGAGTAAGGAGTGTACTCACAATTTGATATAATTGAATAATTAATTACTGAAAATAATGAAAGAAATGTCAGCTTTAACAGAATGGTGGGGTTTTTTCTGAATTTCAGGCAAGCAAATGTATCAGTGAATGTCTGAGATGGTAATAGAATGCAGAGAAAACACTGCAACTTCTTGGTGGTTTCCAGGTGCATTTTATATATATAAAGACAAAGTTTTTATCCTTAGAAAAAACAAGACGTGCTTCTTTGAGATCTTTGGTTTGGCTTGTTTAATTCCTAGCCTCAGAAAACAAAAAACTGTTTCGGTTTGGGGTTTTTTTAAATTATTCATCCGTTTTTGTTTTTCAGCTACAAAGTCAGTCTCCTTAGGCTTGCATTAATTTGATGTGCATCCATCTTAATTCAAGATGATCCATTTCAATCTTGGCAGCATATCGATAGCAAACGGGAATGAAATGCCATTTGGTGACGTCCAGCAAAACCAGGGACAAAACAGAAAACCTGGGATCGTCTCCTGGAATCAGTTCCTGGGCTGCAGCTCAGTATTTATTTGTATATGTTTGGTTTTTTTTAATAGCCAAGCAGTTATCATCATAATTGCATTTGTAATTTCAAGGGTGTGTTACCATACTAATGGATGATGACCACTCACCAATTACAAGAAACATTAATTAAAAAAGAAGTTTTCCTCTCCTAGCAGGGAAAGTGTTCCCTAATCCCTATTATGGAAATTGGTTAAGCCAAGAGAATATTTCCTTTATAGTTTCAGCTCTTCAGAAAGCCTTTGATGTCCTAAACCAAAGCAACTACCCATCAGGAACTGAGAGATGTACTTCGGTCCCCCATGCCAGCTTTTTACTTACATCTGTCATTTAATTTCCCCCCTAATATGGGGGAAAGTCTTAGCCAACATCTTCATTTTCATTCATTCATTAGTGAATTCACAGTAATAAGACGACTTTGCACATAGCTTTCTCCCAGGCACTTTGGAGGTGTCTGTCACTGCGGTGTGTGTATATATAGAGAGACCTCCATCCAAAAATGACCAGTCAGTAAAGTTTCTGAATATTAAAAAGGTCAAAGCACTACAGGACTCTATTATTATCACTTAAAACTCTGCAAGACATTAAAATTATGAGTATGGGAAAGGTGTAAAACACAGCTGGCTCCTTTGGTATCGCTGGGGCTGTTGGTGAGCTCTGCTCGCTATCTCTGCCCCAGGCTTTGCAATCACTCTGCTCACTTGGTTTTGCTTTTTTTTCCCTCAGATAGGAGGTCATTTTGTGCCGCACCAGAAGGCGTTCTGCGCATCCACTATCGTGCTGTCCTTCGCAGCTTTAATCTGCATAGGTAAGCTGCATCCCTAAATAGTTTAAAAGGCAATAAAATAAGCACACAAAAAAATTGAACACAGCTTCTATGTTCTAGAAGGGGGGGGAAAAATGTCCTGAAGAGCTCTCTTTATTAATATGAGATGGCAAATATTTTTTCCTGTTTATTAAATCATATGAAAGGTTAATTATGGTTAGCGACTGTGGGTAGAAAACAATTCTTGGAAGATGCTTTTGTAACAACAGGTTGGCAGTATGCAGAAGCCATCTGCTTCCTGCAAATGTTAAGGTACAATCTCAAACTTGTGAGGTTAAAAATTACAGATTGCAGAGTAGTTTGGTAGAAGGAAAATCCATGTTGTGTTGATGTAAAGTTGCTCAGTCTCCTTGACACACAGCCTGGAAGGAATGCCAAGTTCCCTAAAGGACAGTATTTGGCTGGAGAGGACCCTTGCTTGGGGTATTCTGTACTCACAGTGTCTGTCTACAAAGCTAATTAAGCTGGTTTTGTGCAGCATTTTTTTTTTTTTTTAAAGACAGAAATTGGTTTCAAATCCTGACCGCAGAGTGGATTGTGGAGATAATATTCAGCTTTCAAGCTGGGAATGCAGCTCTTTCCATGAAGAAGAATAAAGCATTGACTCCGTTATCAAGGTGATGTGCTCCTGAAACTTGTTGCTTCAATCCACAATGTGTAGACTTACCCGTGACTGCAAATTCTTCATGGTAAGGACTATCTGTCTGAAAAGGAAGAGCTGTCATCCTCATTTTATATGGTGAGCTGGGTAGAAAGATATTAAGTGATTTGTCCAAGAGCTTGCAGGAAGGTTGTGGCTAATGGAATTAAACCCAGATTTTTCAGATCACAGAGAAGTGACTTAACCACAAAACCATTCTTCCTCTGTGTGGATCAGCTACTGTAACTTCAGCATTTGGACTGGGTTTTCAAACATGTTTGTCTTCTTCCAAGGATCAAGTTTAATTCCGATGGATTTTCCACTTTCATGGAAAACATCACCCAGTTTATCCTTCCCCTCTACAGATAACGTTGACTGAATTTACCTGCCCCTCACTGAGAAAACACAGGTTCTATTAGCTAGAAGGATGGAGAACTGTCACCACCAGGTCTGTCCCCTTCACTTTTCAGGCAAATAAGGAGAAACCCTTTTTTTTCCAGAGACATGATCTGGAGCAATGTCATGTGACCTTCAACCCCTCTCCTTCTCTCCTAATTTACACACAGTGTCCCCCCCTGTGCTTGTCCCAGGAGTTGGCTGCTGGCTGCCTGCTGAAAGGCTGCTGGGTAAAAGGGCTCATTTCCAAATGTTGCAGGCAATGGAGATACTGAGTTGTTTATTGTGCAATAAAATGATCCAGGGCCTTGTTTCTAGTGCCTCTACCCTGAGCAGTATTTGTCAAGGCTGTGCATACAGGGGTCTCTCCTCCAACACTGCTTTATTTTTTAACAAATGCTTTCCAGCTAAATGACTTCTTTTTTAAAAGCACACTGTAAAGTGGTTTTATCTTCTCCCTTTGTGCTGGAGCAGGTGATCCACTCCGTTATCAACACCTCCTGCCAAGAACGGTGGCTGCTGTTAAAAGCCCTGTGGATGGAGGAGAAAGGGGCTGACCCCTTGGGTGATGCTGCAGAACACGTTGCCATTAACTCCCAGGCATTTATGGCAGCCTTGCTCCCCGGTGCTCACAGCAGCGCTGCCCTTACCAGGATGGTTAGCAGCAGGACCTGCACTAATCTGCATCATCCCCTTCTGCTGCAGTCTCATTGCATGCACGGTCCTGAGCACGGGGCTTCTGGTGGGCTGAAGTTGATGGGATCTTCTATTTCTAGGCTGAAACCACTGACAGGGAAGAAGGAGCCAACTCCTTCATCTGCCTGTCATTGCGTCAACAGGCCTTGGAACTTTCTTTCTCTTCTTCCTACTCTGATCTCTTCAAGGAAATGGAAGATCATTACGGGTAATACCAGTAACACTTTTATCAGGCTTTCTGGAGTGCCCTGTGAGAGTTGATCACATGTGAGGGACTGAGGCACATAGAAATTAGGGATGAGATTTTTTCAGTCCTACCAAAGGGATTTGGATGCCCAGCATCCATTAAAATGAGTAACAATTCCTGTCCCTCCCTAAATGGCCAGAGCCCAAACTACTCCATGAGATGGAAACCATCTTGGTTAATGCATGGACACTTAAGCCCTCAGCATCTGACTTCACTGATACTTTATTTCCAGCAAACTTAGTTGATCATGTCCAATGAAACACTTTTACACCCCCCCACACCCATTGCCCGCTCCCCGACAGCTCATCGGGCCGTTGCTTGCCAGCTCCTCTATCAGGGGAAGGTGATGAAGGTAGCTAATTTGTTTGCAAGTTGGTGAATGATGTAAAAGGTTCCTCGTCCATCATAATAAAGGCTCTCAAAAAAAAACCTGAGACAAATGGTCCTTCCTCTCGTTTCGCCTGAGCTATGCGGGGACATTTGAAACAGAGGGAAAGTTCAGCGTAGCCATATGTACAGGGATGCACACAAATCACAGCTGCTGCTAATTGGATCCAGAAATCTAATTGGTCCCTCATGGTTGGCTGGTGTTACATATAGGGTCATTGCAGCGATAATGTGGGGTCTGCAGGGGCTTGGTCCACTCGACTTGGCAGCTGGGTGGCAGGGGGCTGTGCTGGCACGGTGGCCTGGGCCGTGGCAGGGTGCTGCTCTGCGGAGCCGAGGGTGCAGAGCTGCCCCGAGCAGCTCGAGCTGCTTCTGCTTCCCCTGACCTGCCAAGGGGGCTAAGCTGCTCTCAGCGTCAGCCGGTCACTTGCTAAGCAAAGCAGGTATCCAGGGTCTTGCTCAACTCAAAGGGGAGATGAGGACATAAAATAATATAAAATAATGCAGAATAACTCCAGGTGATTACTCCTGTTAATACCTCACCCAGAAAGCATTCCTACACCAAAGCATTGGGAAACACTTCTTAAATTGCCACAAGTACAAGATGTTTCCCACATCTCCACTCTGCCCAAAGTACACTGCTAACTGCTGGTCTGTGCTAAGGACTACTGGTCTTTTTTAACCCCTTTTTAGGATCGCTACCATGTCATCCCCCAAACCAGCTGCTCTGGGTTTGGATGCTCCCAAGATACATGGAGCCAGGGGGCCTGAGAAAGTGGGTAGGAAATCCTCCAAGTTTGGTCTCGGGTCCATTTTAGTCCTGGAGAAGGTTCTGAGTCTTCTTGTATTATGCAAATCTCCTCCAGCCAATCTTAATTTTAATAAAGTTGATTAATCGTTGCACTCTGGACAAGGACAGTTATTCCCTGACTTATGCCATGGCGTTTATTGAAGCTGTATCCTTAAATGAATTACTGCAGGGATCATTAAATTTTGACTTAAATTGGACATAGTAAGCTCATTTTAAAAAATAAAAAGCTTAGCAAGTTATATATAAACTAGAGGAAAAATGAATCTCTGCAAACTGTCTCCCACCCCCTTTTCAGGCAGGAACCTAAAGGGCAGATTTGCAAGGGAGAGTTTTAATTTGCAGGGCAAATTTTCATGAGGGCACTTTGAAGCTGCATTTGTGCAAGTCCTAATTGAATTGCGAGCTCAGAATTTGGTGCTTTATCCTCATTCAGCCCAACGGGTGCCCTAAAACAGAGAGAAACAGCCCTGCGTAGCCATCGGTCCCCACATCTGGAGTTGGCACCAGAAATATCGCTCCCCTGGAGAGGGGAGGTGAAAGCTGCCCCTGTGTAGTGCCAAAGAGCTTGGTGGGAAGCAGATGTTGCTCCATGAGCAGGTAAGTGTTGGTTTTGAGGGCAAACAGGGTAAATTGGAAGGGCTGACTGGTACTGTGTGCCCATCACCTTTGTAGCAGCATCATCCAGACCCGTGTCCCGCACTGTAGGAGCTGGAGTGAGCAGAGACCCAGAGAAGAGTCAGGCAAATTTTTTTTTAATGGCATTGTGCTAAAAATTCACAGGAAAAAAAAAAATCCACTGTTGGTTGATGGCTTCAGGGTTTGTGTATTAGTTTGCTGAGGGCTTTTAGACGGAGGATGGAGATTTTGTACGTGTGTCTTCTGTCTTGTAAATATTTGAAAACAGCTCAATATTTGTTGTTTTAATTCCCCTTGTATCAAACTATTGACATTATTCCTCAAGTGCTGAGAATAATCACAAGAATGATCACAAGGCCTCATTGCACCACAGGACAGGTGGGAAGGAGGTTTCTAAACCCCTGTGTTGCTATTTGAGACCCCCATCCTTGACAGCAGAGCTGGGCAGACCATAAATCACTTAATTTGGGGTTGCAAAGGAGCAGCTATGGTCCTATCAAGTCCTTTGGAGCAGTATAGCACCATGTAAAACCCCAAACCCTGAAGCCCGTCTATAGCAACATTCAATATTCATTTATTAAATAAAAAAGGACTACACCCCTGCCTATGGATATATGTTTCCAGTAAGGAGGACAGACTACAAGCAAAAATAAGGTGATGAAGTAGATGTTTTTAAAGCAGAAATATTCAGTTCTGTCTTGACATCCAACTTGTACAATGCAAGTCACAGTTATTCATCCCACCTTACACATCCCAGTCACACCATCCCAGGAGAAGAGGTGAGCTCAGAGGGCAGAGGGATTGCAACTCTACATGCTGCATCAACCAGGTCTCCATTTTACATGCCGCTCTGTATTTTAATTAAAAATCTTAATTAATTTTTCCCTTTGTGTCAAAATTTCTTTCAGCTCGACTATCAATGATGGACATATCTCTTGGGAAATGGGGTAGTTTGCTAGAGAAAGAAAAGGTACTTTTTTAAAAATGACTGTTATGCAGCAAACTCTAAAAGGCTGCAGTGCAGACTTGCTTGGTCATGGTTGGTTCAAGCTGCTGCTTGAACCAGAGATTTCAAGACACCTACTAATATTAAAAAAAATAATAATTAAAAAAATGTATTATGCTATCATGAAAAATGACATAATTGTATTATGCTATCATGAAAAATGACATGATAAATGTTGAAAAAGTGTATGCATGCCACCAAAAAAAGAAGGAAAATAATGTAAACCTTCTACTTCTCTGTACATACTTCATGCTTTCTGTGGTGGGGGGGTCAGCAGCCGGGGGGTTCAGTCCTTCCTCCATAACCCCAAAGTGCTTTCTCTCCCGATGTAAATTTCTATTGCATCGCCATCTCGTGGTTTTCTGCAAAAATTGCTGGTGCTGCAGAACACCCGCCTCGCCTCGCCTCGCCTCGCCGGCGCTTCATTGCACGATGGCAACAATTAAAAGGTAATATCCAGTGGACATGAGCTACACGAGTAATTGCAATTAATATTGTGTAGCCATAACAGTGAAGCTGGGGAGGGGGTGATGGGGAGGGTTCAATTATGATTCCGTGATTTACGTGCTCACGGGGCTCAGCGCTGTCTTTTACGTTGCTGTCCACAGGTGGGCCCTCATCCATGGCCACGTTGCTCACTCTCCTGTATTACATGGACTTGGGAGCGCTGGAGACCTTTGCCTGTTGTGTTTTGCTTTGCAAATGCAAAGGTGAGGGTGGGCCAAATCCTGATCCATAGGAAGAACCAGAGTAAACTCTCCTCTAAATGATGAAAGTCACCAGGGCTGTGGTTTAGAGTGGGATATATGACATGCTTATGTCTATGTCATTCTTATTTTGCAAATTTGATTGGTTTTCACATTGTTTTACTTCGTTGATTAGTTTGAAACTGAAGGGCAAAAAACAGATTTATGATGTTTATTACATTGTTATCATGGCACTGGTTTGGGAGTGGTCACTTATTTCGACCTACACTACTCTTTCTGTTTATACAAAGGTGTGGTTTTGTGAAGACTATAGTGATGTGTAGTCCTATGGATGTGCCTTGCACCTACAGTTTGTAAGTCTCTCAAAAACCAAGCTCTCTAATTCATTTTAATGTATCCCACCAATATTAACCCAAAAGTAAATAAACCCAAATCCTCCAGGTCTGTGCTGTGCAAGGAGGCAAGCAGGGGGCTGTGGGTGCAAGGAGGTATGGTTGTGAGGTTGCAAGCACAGGACTGCAAGGGGGTATCTTTGTGAGGTTGTGAACATGGGGCCGTGATTGTGAGGAGGGATGGTTGGGAAGTAGGGGGTCCTAGTGGACAACAAGTTCAATATGAGTGAACAGTGTGCTGCTGTGGCAAAGCAAGCCAACAAGATGCTTGTGTTGCATCAACAAGGGCATCACCAGCAGAGATAAGGAAGACATCCCACTCTACTCAGCACTTGTCAGGCCACACCTGGAATACTGTGTTCAGTTTTGGTCCCCACTATACAAAAAAGATGTGGACAGGCCAGAGAGGGTCCAGAGAAGGGCCATGAGGATGATCAAAGGACTGGGAAGCCTGCTGGATGAGGAAAGGCTGAGAGAATTGGGTTTGTTCAGTCTTGAGAAAAGGAGGATTAGAGGAGACCTCAACACCATGTTCCACTACTTAAAGAGTGGCTACAAAGAAGCCTTTTCACATGGAGTCACATGGAAAAGACGAGGGATAATGGGTACAAGTTAGTCCTGGGGAGATTCCAATGGGACACAAGAGGAAAATTTTTCACAATGAGAACAATCAGTCATTGGAATAACCTTCCCAGGGAAGTGGTGGTTTCCCCAACATTGGACACTTCTAAGATTCAGCTGGAGACGGTGCTGGGCCATCTTGTCTAGACTGTGTTTTGCCAAGAAAGATTGGACCAGATGATGGTTGAGGACCCTTCCAACCTGGTATTATATGAGTCTTTGATTCTGTGATGGTTGCAAGATTGCGAGCGCAGGGCTGTGATTGCAAGGAGGGATGGTCGCAAAGCTGCAAGCACAGAGCTCCCCATCTGCACTGGGTGCTCTCTGCATCCCACTGACTGACCCTCCTGCCCCCAGACCAGGCTCCCTGGGGGCTACATGAGCCAGCCCAGACCAGGGGGACCAACAACAACCCCCACTCTTCCAGTCACAGCACCTTTTCTGGCTGGGAAAGCGGTGTGTGGAGGGTGCTCCATCCCACTATAGAGGATGAGCTGCAAAAACATCATCAGGCTGAAAATCTCATCTCCAAACATGCCAGCAGCAGCTCTGTTCCTCTGGTCAAAATTTCCCCACCATGGTTTCATCCTGCTGGAAATTGCATAAGTCTTTGCAGGAGGCTGCATGTGTACCCCCAGTTTTCCTCAGTAAGGAAAAAAGAGTGGGAATGCTGAAACCCAGCCAGTGGTTGGGAAATTACCCCCCTCTAATACAAACCAGAGCTGTGGAAACCCTCCAGGTCCCAAAAGCCCTCATCAGCCCAATCAGGACTTTGATGACGAAAAGCAGAATAAAGGCGAACAGGAAGAAAACTGGTTTAAACAAGCTCAAACAAGAAGCAGTAGATTTTGAGAAAGTAAAGTGAGAGGCTGTTTGAGCTGCCCCAGAAAAAGCCAAGAAACCATGGAAAATGCCATGTCACAGTGAACGGCATGAAGATCCCCAGGTCTCTCTGTTGCCCTACGCCTACAACCATGAACACTATGGACAAGGGAGAGCAACACGTAAATCCGTGAGCAATTTTGCTGGTGAAGAGTCAGCTTTGGAGCCTTCTGATAACAGCAGTCCCATTTTCCTGGGAAAAATCTCCTGAAGACATTGGCTGGTGGCTTCCCACTTCACACCTCCAGGACACTGTCCAACTGCGTCCCCTCCATGCACCCCATTTACAGCCAGTTAGAACAAAACACACAGTTCTATCCCCTGTCATCTCTCCTCATCCTGCTAAACCTCAAACAGGAGTTTCCTTTGCTCCTGGAGGTACCCCAGAGACTTCACTTTGCTTCCCTCCAGCCCAAGGAATGTCAATAACAAAGCACTGCAGATGTCATTTGGGTAGGCTGTGGAGTGGGACATTACTGTCACGTTTGGGACTTACTCTCAGGGCAGAGCAAAGGCTGTTTCTGTAATGGCAGGGATCTGTGGGTGCAGGAAGGACAACCTACAGTGGGACCTGGAGAGGAAGGAGTAGTGTTTGGCACATAGCACCTTTGGAGGTAGCCAATCTATATTATTATTAGACATTTTAAAGCATTTGCAGGAGGTAGTTCCCAGCCTACATTTCACTCCGCCATGGAGCAAATTTAGAAACAAATGAGAAACTTGTTAATATGGATCTCACTGAAATTAATGGCTTCCTTTTTACCAGCTGCCTCTCAGAAATGTGGAGAATTAATTAATCCCTTGCTGGAAATAATGTACAGTATTACTCTAATCTCTAACGCAGGACATCATTGCTAATGTTGAGCATAAAGAACAAGACTTGTTAAACGTACAGTTGGAAACAAGACCGTGCCTCCAGCAGTCTGATGTGAGCAGCTCTGCCGTCTGCTGACTGGCCTCAGCACACTCATTGCTTGGGTGGATGAAATATTTGCTGCTGGTTGTATTTGGGACTGTATTTTTGTGCTAAAACTTTGCTACAAGCCAAGAGAGTTCTACAGCAGTGTGAGTCCCAGCTTTCCCATTCTCTGTTTCAGTCCTGGCCATAAAGCCAGTCCAACTCTTGGTACCACACTATCCATTGAAGAGGAGCAAAACCATCCAAGGAGGACAAGTCTTTCCAGGCATTGATGGGAAATGGGTTCATGTAGTCTTCCTTTAATCTAGCCTTGCCAGAAAATCTGCAGAGAAGACTCCAGGTGTTGGCTCCCACCTCCCAGCACCTCCTTGGGAGGCAGGTGCCCACATCAAGCTGCCAGAGCTGCTCAGAGGGGAATGAGGCCGCTCTCACTCAGAAGTATTTGAGCAGGATGACCAGCACGTGTGTGCTCAGCCCATTTTGCACTGTAAGAGGATCTCCTTTTTCTTTAGAGCAATCAACTGAGATGCAGGAGCCCATATTTCTTGGGTCATTTTGGTAGCATTGAGTATTTCTGGTATAGCCCAACCCCAGCACGCCCTGAGCTCCTGCTGCCAGTTCTCCCCTCAGGTCTCACACACACATGGATGCCTGCTGCCAAGCTTTGCCCTGGACCCATCTGCTCCTCTCATCATCTGCATCTCCTGGAAGCCACTCTTCTTCCTCACCCTTTGCCCTGGGCTATATATAAAGAGCTAATCCCAAAGCTGGTGATGTCAAAGAAAGGGCTGCCATTGACTTCAGGAAACTGCAAGGACCTTAGCTGCTCACTTCAGGGTAGATTTTTAATAGATTATTAAATCACCAGAGGCGAACAACACAAGCTCATCATTGGGACACTTCAAATTTTGTAAGGGAACCTGTGTGTGATTTCTGTGTCCCAGAAGGAAGCAAAATGTGAGAGGGGGCAGGTTGATGCTCACCGGTGTCCTTTGATGGGGCTTGTCTTCATTTGCATTTCCGTAGTTGAGATATGGAACACTGGTTGGGTTTTGAATGAAAACTGCAGCAGTTTCAGTGCAGAATATCAAGACATGTGCTCTGGGTCATCGTGCACAGAATCCAACTGGAGAGGATCAAAGGAAAAGGGTCTATTTTTGGTTTTACATCTACTAATTACTCATAACAAATGAGCAGTGCATCTGAGAAGTAATCTTTTTTCAGGTTTCCATCTGGTAAAAGTCTTGTAGGTGCCGTAACTTCAGAATAATTTCAAGCCTGCACTTTTCACTGAAGACTCTGAAGCTGGAGTGAACTAGCAAGCAGAAGAAGGTAGATTTGCTTTTGTGTCACTCATGCCCATTCAGAAAACTACTAAAGCAACATGTCTCAGGGCTGTGAACATCTGAAGCTGGTCATACTGGATGTGGTGAGTTTTATAGTTGATGAAGTATCCTCTTTGCATAGCTTTCATAAGAAAAAATATTTCAGAGGATCAGTCCTCTGTTCCTCATTTATCTTCTTGCTATATTGGTAGGTGACCTTCCCCTGCATACCTGAGCTCACATGGAGAAAAGGTTTTTCCTGGCATGTTGAGGAGGACAGACATGTACTTCCACATGTAACAGCAGTAACAACAGAGCTGGCTCTTACTCCAGGGCTTTCCACTATGACTTCCTCAGGGCTATATGGACAGTACCACAGGGAGGTGTAGAGAGGTCATGTCTCTGTTAGAGTTCTCATAGTCCTGATGACAGTCTACAGCTTGGAGAGGCTGTTTTCCAAGAGATGCCTTTAGAGTTGGTGGAGGGAGGTGGGTGCTCTCAGTGGGTGCTTGGATCTTAACATTCCCTGTCCTGATGGATGTTTTGCCATTGCAGTGCACCACAACACCATCATCCTTGTAGGTGAGTCGTGACCCAGTGAACATCAGACCAGAGGGGTCTTTCCGCCTGTTATCCATGTCCTGCTGCCCAGGCAGCACCACATTATGCATGGGAGCAATGTCAGTACAGGCAAGCCAGGGCTTGTGCCAGGAACCTCCATAGGGCTGCTGAAACTGGTTCATTGGGATTGTGCATCCTGGGAGTCAGTGGCTTCCTCTCTGCAGCTCTTCTCGATGTAAGGTGAACTGGTGTTACCTATACTGCACCTTTCTAGGTCTTTCTTTGTCTTCTGAAGACCTGGGAAAGACCTTGAAGCCAATTTTGAAGGGATATAGGGAGGAACTGAAAATAGAAAAGCTAACCTTGACTTCTCAGAAAGTAGTAGAGTATTCCTCAGGGTTTCGCTCAGTTTTGAAAGGTATGGAATCACACAGCCAGGGCATGGTCTGACCACATCATCAGACCTACCACCTTTGCAACCCTCAGTACCATTGCAATGACATGTCAAGTAATATGGATAAGGCAGACATTCTTGCTTTTGCAGAATATATCTGAAAACTATATTTTTAAGCAAAGGAAGGAAAGAATGGAAGACAACAGAAAGGACAAAAGAAGGAACAAAAGAATGAATGATCACATGAAAAAAGAAGGGGAAAAAAAATTAAAGGGGCCCAACTCAAAGAGATGTTTCTGTTTTGTAACCTGTGAAGTTATACCAAGGTAAGACTTCCCTTGGCCTCTAAATCCTGTTCTGCAGCAGTGATAAAATGGCACAGAGGAGAATGCGGAGGGCTGTGGGGGTCAGGGGAAGCATGAAGGAGTCAGAATTACACACTAGATTTACTATTATTTGAGTACTACATGAATGGTGGAGTCTTGCTGTATTATATCGAAGGAGTGCAACAGTACTTGGATAAGTACTAAAGACTAAAAGCCTCCACCACATCTCAATGATAGATGAATTAACATGGAGTTGCAGGCTGATTCCTTGGGAGGCCAGTGGTGATTCTGGGGTGAATTTCCCAGCTTTCTGTGAAACTGAGGTTTTACATTATTTTTGACCAAGTTCTACCCACTGAATTATAATGTCATGGACCTGCAGAAAGGAGTAGGAGCAGAATGGGAGACTTCAGAGCTGTTGCTTTTTAGGCTCCGATTATTGCAGCATATTCTGTGCATCATTCTGCATTTGGGCTTGTTTTCGTATGAAAGCAATTGGCTGGCAAGATTGCTGTAAGTATTCCTAGTAGAGCTGTGTTGGGAAAAAAAAAAGATTCCTTTTTTCATGGAAAATTTTGACTTTATAACTCAAAACTTGAAAATTTTAGCTGAAAACTGTGGGTCCCTTCCCCAATGTGTCTTCTTGTTTTTCAACAAAATTAGCATCAATGGAAATGGAGTTTCAGATTTTATTGAGATGGAAATTCTCCTAATAGTTCAGGTAGCTGCTAATCTCTAGCCTGGCCTGTCTGCTGCCCTGTTGCTCATGGATCAGTGTTTCTTGGGAGGCAGTGAGAGATCTGCAGAGCTGAGAAACAGTCTGTGCTTGGCCACAGCTGCTTCCAAGCATGGACAAAGTCACTGGAGTATTTGAAGTCACTCTGCCACAGATCTCCAGCCTAGGCACTGATAGCAATGAGACACCCGTGGCTATTGAAACATAGAAGTCTGTTACCAGGCTGTGATCAGTAATGATCTGATTTTCAATGAGAAGGTGTTTTTTAGGTAGAGAAATATGGAAATACAAACACTTTAACCCCTTGTTGTTGAAAGATTTGTTCAGGAGTGGTGATGTGGCTGGTGGCGACCAAATTCAGCTGGGGTGGTTCTGCTCACGGCGGGCATCTCTCAGAGCTGGGGTCCCCTTGCCTTAACAAGCCATTTGAATTTCTAGGAGGGTTTGGGGCTGGGAACAGGAACAGTGCATCAGAAAAGCTCACCCTGACCTCAGGGCAGAAGAATGGCTGGATTCAGTGTAAGGACCTGATCCTGCCAAGTGTAGCACATCCATCTGCCCATCTGTACTCCCACCCAGAAAGATAAGCCATGTGCAGAGTGGGGATGCCAAAGAGATCCCATCAGCAGCCTCCCACCTCCTGATGGTGCCACGACCACCCATGCATGGTGTCACCATGAACAAGGCACCTCTGTTGACCTTCTGAGAAAGAATTACCTTTGCAGAAAATAAACTGTTCCCCACATATCCCATCTCTGGCTAAAGCCTAGCCTGTTAAATTAAACCCATTTTGTCAAGGGTTTTAAATGCTGCTTGCCCATATGCAGAATTATGTCTTTAAAGATTAAAAAAACCAATATAAACAAAATAAATCCAGGGAGCTGAATGCATGAATCATTATTTTAGTACATATTGTCCATTCTAATCTGCAGTCCAATTGTGAAGTCATTCAAAATGCTGCTTCTCAGTAATTAGCAGGAATCCAACTCAGAGCCAATTTCTGATTAAATGTGCTTAAAATCAATAAAACATCATGAGTGATTAGAGTCACGTGTGATTAGCCCTGTCGAACAAAGCAGAATAAGTTATGGCCTCACTTTAACTTGTCAAAAAACAGAACTGGGGGTGGGAATGAGGAGGAACAGCTGATATTTCTATAAAGGGTTTTTCCAGTTCTCTGCCTTTCTCTTCGCTCCTTTGGAAAAGTGAAAGGATCGGTTTGTTGTCTGAAAATTACAGGCTGGAGGGGAAAGTTTGGGGTGGCTTTGGCTTCTCTTGTGGGTTTGTTTAAGGATATGCTAGAAATAGCATTCTTTAATCCTGCACCTCAGCCGTGGGAGGGTTACCTGCTTCTCCTGGCACTACCTTTTCTCCAGTCTTTTCTTGACTATTTGCAGAAGGAAATACCTGCACCTTTTGGTTTTTTCTTCTTTTCCTTTTTTTTTTCAGGAACAGGCACGAAGATCTTTTCTCCCTCCCTGTGAAAGGAAGTGATGCAGTGTCATATCCCCTATCAGCAGTAGAAATAAAAAGCAGCAGTAACTCAAAACCAGGTGTTGATTGAAAAGCATTAGAGGGCAAAGCTGGTGGTGAGATGGTTTCTCTCCATCACACTGATGCACGTCGGGGTGACTCACAACACTCCTGTCCCGGGGTCCCTGGACACGCACCACCACCCCTTCCATATATTCGGAGTCTGGCACAAGGTGCTGCTGATGGAAAGTGGCTTTTTGGGCAAGTATTTGAAAGCCTCCCCACACCACAGCAGCTCGGGACTGGGGGGCGGAGGTGTGCCAGCACCAGGCTGGGAGGGAGATGGCTGCGATCTCACGTTGGGTGCGTGGGGGCTGCGTGGGGTGGGAGAGCTTCTCTGGAGCTCAGCGCTTGGCAGGGCTCACCAGCAAAGCTTCCCTTGACGTCAAGAGATGGAGAACAACACTCATTTATAGCTACAGTTTCTTCACTTACAGCTGTGTGACCACATCCCGGCTGTTGGACCCTCAGAGGAAAATCCAGCTGTATTGCTCGGTGCTGCCTCCAGATCCGATCCGGCTGCAACAGCGATGCTGCTGGGGCTGCTTTCATCCTATCTCAGTAACCAGAACAAAAAAACCCACATCCACAACGTGCACATGGTGGAGGGTGAAGAGGGGAGGCTTGGGAAGCATTGTCCCCAGTGTCATTCTGCTGGCAGGCTGTGTTTCATTGTATTGTTCTGTGGCCTGTTCGAGAGGACATTGTTCATTTCACGAATGCATCCACATTCTCGTTTCCTGCTCTCAGCAAGGCTCTGGCCTTCCACTCAGTGGAGCTCAGGAATTTTTGGCAAAATCTGACTTTTTTTTTTTTTTTTTTGCCTTGTGTATGTAATCCTGATGTGTTCCTTCCTTCAGGAAGACTTTGTACGTGGAGTTGCTCAGGACCATTTGTTCCCATGAGACTTCTCATTTGCTTGTCCCCTGGGTTAAGAGCTTGTCACTCCACATCACACCTGGGAGATGCAATGAGCCATCAGGGAAGGCTGTATTTAACTTGGGCAAAGGACCCAGAGGCACAGTGAGCCTTCTGCTAAGAGGAACCCTGTTATAGACAACCCCACCATCTCCTACCACCACACTCAGCCTTGAGTTGGTTTTTCTTCCCAATGAAAAGGTTGGGAAGTTCAAACTGAACTGAAAAGACAAAGGAAGTTTTTCAGTGGTGTTCTTGATTCAAAATTAGCAGTCCAGAGTCAGCAAGGGCAGGTTGTGCATCATAACATGCCACTGGTGGGTCAGCACTGACTACGTGGCAATGTTATTTCTCATTGAAAGGCAGTGCTCAACAATGAGGACAACTCACCTGGTGTGCCCCATATAAATGTTCTCTATTTTATAGGTTTTTCTTGCTGCTGTTCTTACAAGCTGCTGGTCTTTAACAGCAAAAACAGTGTAGAAATAGAGGAGCAGATCCTCAGCAGATGTCCATGGCGGTAGCTGGGTTGCCCCCAAATTACACCAGCTGAGCCCCAGGGTCTGCTGTGCTTCAAGAGATAAATCACCCTGCACTGACCTCCTGGATCCAACGGCAACGCGGGACCATCTGCACTCATCCTTTATGCCATGGCACATGTAGGGAGATCTGCTGCTCGAGGTGGTTGAAGTCAGGACCATCCAACACAGGATGTTGGTCAGCGCTCTGCACCTCTGTAAATAAAACCCAGAGCTGACTGTGGGAATAACGCAAATCAGCTAATTATTCCTCTCCATGTACCCCCTGTGCATAGTTTAGTGTCTGAGTTGGGGTTTTTTGCTTTTCTCCAAAGCAGCTGGAGATGGGATGTTGAACATGGTATGTTATTGCTCCTAATGGTATTAAAGAAAAACATCTCAAGTGCTGGTTGGCATGTTTTGATTATACGTGAGAGTAAAATGAGTGCCAGATTTGGAGTGGGGAAGGTTTTTTTCCTCCAGATCAGATTAGCAGGAACTGTTTGGGGAGCAAAATGGGGAAGCGAGGTACTGGGGGGCTGGTGGGCACTGGATATAATCTCTCTCTTGGAATTAATTTGGCATTGTCGCTGAACAAATCCCCACTACAGAAGACCACAGCCCTTGGTGGTTCCTTTTCTCTCTTCTTTTGGTGTTACTATTTGTGACTTTATTTATTTGTACTAAAAGCCTTAAGCTCGTTACGGCATTTTTGCAAAGTGCTTTTGTGGCTTGTGTTGAGTGAGTGTGTGCAGAGCAGTTGCTCCCTGGACCCTTTAGGATTAATGTTTGTCATATGATTGCCTGTGATTTCATGACCTCTGTGGCTCAAGTGAGCCCTGTGCTTTTTTTTATGTATGTGCAATTTAGCTTTTAATTAAGGCCTCATTATCCAGGGAGTTGCAGTTTGGTTGGCTCGCACGCCCCAAGGTTCTCCTGGCTTGATACTGGAGTAAGGTAGCCCATATTTGGAAATATTCAGCTCGTTTCTCTTGTTTCAATTATCCAAGCTGTTTGAATTAATCTTCAGCCTTCTTTTCCAATGTTTACTGAAGAACAGCAGTTTTTTTTAACACTCCCTTTTATCACACAGTGTGATCAGCCGAGCTCAGACAATGCGTATTCATGCCGGGGTCTGTTGCTCATTTAGCAGTCTACAGACTACTAACGAAGTGCAGATGCGTTGAGGAAGATCCTCCCTTCATGGATGAACCCCGAATCAGGACGCATCAAGGAGCTGTGTCATGCAATTTGTGGCAGCCAGTTGCAGGTGTCATGGGCCAGAGTGGTTACACTGGCTATTAGTGGGACTACTCATTCCTAGGAGGTTTTATATACCTTGGTCACCCTCGTAGCTTGCCATGTCAGCACAATTAATTCATCTGGGTTTTACTTTTATTTATCTTCCTATTTTCTCCTTCTTTTCAGTGCTAGTATGGTTCATCAGGTCCCTGTGTTTAGCTCTTAAAATACGTATTATACATGGACAGAAGGTTTGCCCTTTTGCGGGAAGGTGAGTGGTTTCTGCTGCCGTGGATTTTGGGTGCTCAGGTCGTACCATGTGCATAGGATTGATTTTCAGAGTGGACTTCCTTGTCATGCATGATCTCTCTTGGCTACCCCTACGATACCCAAAGATTCTGGAAAGTCTGACAGACACTGGCCTGCAGACTAATACCAGATGACCAGAGCAGATAGGTACCAGACCTTCATCTGCCCCTTCGGATAGACCTGGTTCCCCTCTTCCTCCTACTCCTCCCCAAAACAGGGATTTACTTGACAGCAAGTTCCCAAGATGCCACCACGCTCAGCTGTCTTACTGAAGTAACCTAAAGATTACTATTGCTAACGCATCTGTTACTGTTTCACACATCTGTTTTGGAGGTGTTTAGCATAAGGGGAACTCAAGTTGAATTTTATGACAGTGGTTTTTGATGTAATTCTGGATAATCATATGCCATCTCCATAAGTAATCAATAGAGGTGGTTCAAACATTAGAATTTCAGTACCAGGCCAAATTTGGAGAAACAGAAAGTCTTGAGATGCTTTTGATAAAATACTTTTAATTATAAAATGCACATTTGTAAAATCAGGATCCATGTCTGAGCTCAGATTTGGAAAATTTTAAAAGTTCCTTCTATGTTGGGTGGGCTGCAGTATCTCCATCCTAGTCCAGTTTGAATGGCTCACTGTTTCATGCTTAGAGAACACTTCTTACCACTACTGTTGTTTTAAAGCTATTGATTTAAATAGCTGATTCTGTGATTCCTGCTTCCCATTTTTCCAAGCTCAGTGGTGAGATGTCGAGCCAGGTGCTACACTAATTTTGTAATCTTTAGAAATTGTTCTGAGATGTTTAATATTCACCCAGTGGCCAGACTCTTGAGTTCAGTCAGTTGTAATCATCATACTGGAGCATGGTCAAGATGTGAAGTTTGGCCTGGAACCTTTGGCCATCTGGCTGCAGGGAAACCAGCTGCCTCCTGAGCTAAAAATGCCCTTCATCCATCATCATAAATCCCCTTTTCTACCAACAAACCTTCATTCTGCAGCTTACCTCCCTGCGTGTAAATGACCCGACTCATCAAATAGGGCCATTGTTGGTAGTTTAGGTTTCACGTGGCTTCTTGGAGAAAACTAGTACCAGACACCCTGGCAGTAACAGTGGGTAGATTTGCCAGACCTTGCAGAAATCCACCATCAGGTACATGGACCTCAGTGGCATCACCTGGGAAGGCAAGTGCCTGTAAATCATTTGAGCTAAGGGGTGTAGAAAGGCACATGTGAAGGGACAGGAGCCTCACAAAGGAAAGGCACAGTCAGAGAATTTTATAAAACTGATTTCAGTGATATAGGATAGCAGTTATCTCTCCTGACTTCAACTCCTCCATTGGTTGCTAATTGAATTAAAGAGATGCCTGTGATGCAGGAATTACCTCCCGCTAAGTTTAGATGCCTCAAATAGGCCAGATAAATCACGTTTTAGTCATTCATTTCTCTCCATTGATGCTAAAAGGAATCTAGACCACTAGCTCCAATGTAGACATCAACCCCAAAGACATCCAACATCCACAGAGACATGAATCTCAGCTGGCTTGTCTCTGCCTTTAAGCTGGAATACGAGAAAAGGGAAGCCAGACTGAAGGCAAAGGCAACATTTAGAGACATAAAACAGATGCAAAATGTCAAGAAAGATAAAAGCCATGAGATAGCCCATAGTCCTGGGAAACTAAGGGCACCTATCTAAAAATGAAGTAGCAAAACAAGTAGCAGCAGAGAAAAAGGCAGAGTTGGACAAGCACAGGAAGATGAAAATTTCCTTTCAACACTGAAAGTAACAGTTTCTAAAATCCACCTTCTCTGTCCCTCCCAAAATGTAAATGTTAGTAGTTAGCCCTGTGAAAATCTGGAGCAGTTTTGTGGTAGTAAGTAGCAGATTCTTGGCTACTGGAGCTTCCATGTGGCAGATGGGTTTTTTGGAAAATGACACTTGCGGAGCCCAGCTGGTAACCACAGCTGAGATCTCCCTATCAGAGATCTTAGAAGTCAACGGCTGTATGGGCTTTGATTTCACTGGAAATAGCAGCTGGGCTGATGGAAATTACACCCAGGTGTTGGGTGGAGAGGTCAGACTTGGCCAGCAGTTCCCAGGACAATAAATGACCCACTTCAGGCGATTCCCCATGTTTACCATGAGAGATGTCTGCATTAACTGTGATACTGCTGGAACATTTGGCAAATAATTTTGCCTTTTTAGGTGAGTTATTAAAAAACCTCCTTCTCTGGTTTTGGGTGATATTTAGGTCTATTTTGGCTGAGTGTTGGACACCTCTTTCTGTCACTGCCCAAGGTACCTTGCTTTGGAAAGGCCAATCTGCTGCCAGCCTGCTGATAAACCAAGCCAGAAACAGGCATTTTCCACTCCTCA